>NW_019727393.1:1089171-1125828 GCF_002891405.2 Cryptotermes secundus | reverse complement strand
GACGTCGATCAAAAAGGGGAAAGGTTAGACTATATTTACAGTGTGTTTTTACTAAGCACCACACAATGAAAACGTGTGGAGAAATGGTGGTATACGTCCAAATACTCTTTACTATTTATTTTTGTATATTTGTGGTTTATTTAAGTGATCTCCTTGAGAGGGGTTTCACCACATAAACACCGAATGAATATGCCTGCTTTCCTTCTTCTTGTAGGAATCGCGTCCCGGCTAGGTTTTAGCTCTGATGATGACGATGGGGCATACTTTTTATAACTATTCTTTCAGGCTGCATCCATGGATAGATTTCATTTAAACCACAACTTTTTGGAAATTGGTTACATTTCATTTCCCAAGTGAACAGGATATGAAAACCAACCCCCGAGTGCGAGCAGGCCGGAGCAGCAGTAAGGCTTTAGACTTGTATTCGGAAGGTGCTGAGCTAGAGACTCGGCCAGGCCACCGGCTGTCCTGACAGCACTTCATTGCCTCTCCTCACTTCCCCTGGCAAATTCCGGGAGAGTACCTCGAATATGCCACGACGGCCTCCTTCCAAATTCTTTTCAATTTGTCATTCATGTGACATTCCACCCGTCTGGCTACCGGCAGCGTCGTACAACAATACACAAGGAAAGGCCACATTGCTGAACACCTTAGTACAGCTACTCCTAAGTGGAAATAAACAAAACCAGAAGACTGAAATACGCAGAAGCATAATGAACGCGAATATCCAGCCGGACAACGGCTTTGTAAGTTATGTGAGCAGTGGTCACTGGTGTGGGTACTCTATCTCTTACAATTTGTCCTAACATGGTATTGCAAATACCATTAACCGAAATTTTCTCTTCCGGGACAGGAAAAGGATAAGAACTACGCAGTAAATATTTCAGCCGAGCGCAACAGTTTGAACTTAGAGACGACAAAGTAAAGGGGGCATGGAAACTATACCCTAATCTGCAAATATTTATACTACACGCAGTTTATACAGTACACAGCCTAAGCTTCAACTCTATTCTCTCTATTACTGCCTGAAATGCACTATGCTGCAAGCCGGAAGGTCGCGGCTTCGAGTCCTGATGAGGTCACTGTATTTTTCAGTTGGCATGTTCCTTCCAGCCGCACTATGGCCCTGGGGTCGACTCAGCCTCTAGCAGAAATAAGCACCAAGAATCTTCCTGGGGGGTAAAGGGCGGCTGGCGTTTAATTCGAACTGTCATCTGTGAGCCGATTGTCTAGAATATGTGGGAGCCTCGAGGTCTCATAATCCTGTGGACCTCCATGGCCTGTTACAGGGATAGCTTTACTTTGTAAAGCACTGTCTAAGACGGATCGGCCAGAGCACCTCTCTGTCTCCGGACACATGTGATTACGAAATTAGCGCTCACATGCCTTAGTTTCTGTGTGAAAGTTTTCTTTAATTTGGTAGACAATATGTGGAGTCGCGATACACAGCGTGTATGAAGAGGATGACTGTGACCTGTTAGCCCATCTTGCAGGTATACTGGCAACAGATTGGCATACTTATAGCCCAAATATATCTATAATTGATGTCTCATGCCAAAATCCTTTATATACGTATACAGGACTTTCACTGCACAAGCCAGCATAACTGTAAATTCAGCATCAAACCATCGCTTCATTAATTGCCAGTCAAAAGTATGCTAAAATAATTTATCACTGCAAACACTGCGTAAAATGCTCTAGTCAGGTAAAAGTGATGTGAATGGTTTCAGGTTATGGCAGAATGGAATTCATTAACCGATACGGAATCAACTGTAAAACTTAGTCGTTTTAATAAAGAAGAAAGGGTAAAATCCAAAATAATAATTTTGAATTTGGAACAGGTCTCTGCTACCGCGATTATAGTAAGGCAATTTGGCAGTTAAGTTATCAGCTGTCATAGCCTCACATAGAGAAAAAGAACGTATTTTAATTAAAAATACAAACTGATGTCCTGGAGGAAATTCAGATCGTTTTGTCTGCAAAAACTTGCCATTTTAATTTATTATATTTGCAATATATAATAAAACAATTTAAATTCCGTTCAACAGAGATCTTAAAATCGTGAGTTCACAAACATTGTATGCGATGCCGCGTTTGAACTGTTATTGCCCATATGTTTTTCAGTGTAATGTGTTCAGGAATCAGAATGGCTGGTAGCATAGTACCTGGATATGGGCTAAACAATGTGGAATTTGAAGTTCGTTTCCCAGGTGCAAATGCTCTATTCTCCATAGAGCCTTACCCAACACTGTGGGTCACCAAATGATCACCAGGGGCTCGTATCCAAGGGCAAAACAGCCAGAGCATAAGGCTGAACAATCACCACTGTCTGCAGCACAGCCATATCAACACGACGTCATTACCTGGTGCTTAATTAAGCTTAGGAATAAATAATCTTATTCATTTGTCCATCATGAAACAGGAGAAGCCTTCTGGGAATTACCCTTTGCTGTGCGTTCAATTGCAGAGGAGACATTATTTCCAAAACTATTTCAACACATACTGGGAGCTGTGTCTCTAATGAATTGTATATAAAACAGATAGGCAATAGACACAAGTTCCTTCCTATTCAGCTTCTTATGCTTTCATTTAAAGTCGTGCCATTCTGAGAGAGCAGCGAACCGGGAGATGGGACCGCGCTGGAGAAGAGAGACCATTTCGTGTGTTCTGAGCCGTGAAAATAAAACGGAAGAGGAAACGAGAGTAAAAAAGAAAAGAGTGAGAGGGAACAAAAGGAAAGCAAGAGGGAAGTTTTGAGACACTTGCCACCGAGACATATCCCTTCCGAATGTCGACTTCCCAAGCAGTGGACATGGGGACTGATCAATGTCGCATTATCCCTGCAGTGCATTTCGCTGCTGAGGCTTTTGAACACGACATCGGAAGCCTTCCTCTGTAATTTGTTTCACCTGTAAATAGGTAGGGTAAAGCTATCCCTGTAACAGGCCGTGGATGCCAATAAGGTTGTGAGATGTTGAGGCTCCCACATTTTATAGACAATCGGCTCACATCTGGCGGTGAGGTTGTCACCCTTATGAATATGATCAAATCAGGAAGAAAGACGGGTAGGTCGGACATTCAGAATGGAAAACAATACGCAAATTTATGATTTAAATTTACGCCTAAAGGTTTGTGGTGAAACAAAAACGAACATACGAAGGGAGAAGGAGAAATATATACAAAGCAACATAATTGCGTCTCATGAGTTAAGCCAGACTTAAGATTAGACGGAAGTGCTACTGGGAGTAGAGAAACGGTCCGCTTGATAACAAATCCGCAGTGGGAACAGCAGCAAGCGAGGCTTGTGCCAGAGTTTAATTTCTCATATTAAGAGGGGAGTGTGTGCAGTGTTCATTATACAATGGAGAAAAACGACGATGAAAGAAATAAGGACGAAAGAAGAAGCCTGTGATGCTGTATTATTTTGTTTCTTGTCTCTTCACATAAGGTACCCGAAGCCATATTCCAAGGTGCTTCACGGACTGGCTTATTGGAAATTTCACACAATGTATCAGATAAAGAATGCCGTCTTATGGGATGGGGCTCCGTGTAGATCTAGTGTAAACTGGTGGTTCGGAGGAACGTATCGCCTCCATCTTTAGGGCAGAAAACCCGGCGAGCGAGGAACCAGGGTGAGCAGGTGGCTGCAGACTGAGTCACCAGTAAAAAACACCCAGCTATGTAAGAACAGGAAGGGAGGGAGATTGGACAACAAGGAAATCAATAGAGAGACCCAATAGCCTCGGGGCTAAGCTGCTACGCAGGTAAATGCACGCTCGGCAGCTCTCCCGGTAGCCCTGCCTCTTTTACCTCAGACACGGCTTTGGCCTGCTACCTGCTGGCCAATCGACAAAGACCCTTCCCATCTCTTCTGTACTGATTTCCCTTGTTGTCCACTCTTTCTCTCTTCCTGTTCTTACATAGCTGGGTGTTATCGACTGTTGACTCAGTCTGCAGCCACCTGCTACAGCTTTTTCCTCGCTCGTGGATTTTTCTACCCTGAAGATGGAGATGATACGCTCCTCAAAAACGTCGGATTACACTAGATATACACGGCGCCACATCCAAGAAGACGACATTCTTCATAGTCGCCGCCGTGAAAACCTCAAATCTTACATTTCCTCAGACGTTCGTTTAAACGACGTGTGCACGTGTGTATCAGATTGCATATGCGGCTAAGCAGACATGGAAGAAACGTTTGGAACATGACAACTCAACTCAACATGTTGACGGTATCCAGAGAAGCAGCTCCACCAACAGCACTACCATACCGACCTCACAACCCGATCAAACGACAGACAACATTCTTATAGAAAGATGCATAATCCGTTACGAAGAATTAAATTACAACGGCCAACGTACCTGAGAAGCAATATATATCTACAAGTATATATATCGTCATTTTAATTTTAATAATTTTTAATTTCAGCTTTAATTTGACATTTAACTTGGTACATAGTCATCCATCCAGTCTAAGCCCAACTGCTTTTCAAGTAGTACTTAACTCTTGAGTGTTATTCTACAAGTGTGATATTGTATAGTATGCAGGAAACCCATGACATGGGTCCAAATCGTTTGCAAGTTCGTCAACTTAACACTAACCGACATTTGACGATGAACGAGTACGGGTCGAAACATGTCGTGCCCTTAAGAATTGATTTTAAAGTAAAGAATCATTTGTAGTTCTCTTAAAGAACTGCTGTCTTGACGGAAACAATAAATATTTTATGTACACTACACGACAGGATGCAACACATAAAGATTACAGACGACAATTTGTATGGTAAGAAGAAAAGTTCGTAATGTACGGTTTACATTAAGATTGAATTTTGTTTGAATTCTTGAAAAACTTAAAAATTTCAGTCCATATTATGTATGGAGATAAAAACTTTGTATTTTAAAATTTTCCATCATTATTTGCGGTGTCTTATATATGTTACAATCTAACGATTTCCTGTTAGCTTCTCAACATGCTTTTATAACATTACCATTCTCACTTAAGAGCGATCTTCATACGGTTTGTGTTCGTGAGTCACGACGTATGGATTGGGAATCATTTACGATTATTGGACAAGTTCTGGCGCGTTTCACAAATGGGCCAGCAGGAATATTATCCTTACGCGAATACACTGTCTTTTGGTTTACAGATTATACTGCGATGTCCAAAAATTCATAAATGTATTTCATTTTAGCCTTTCATAGAATAACAAAAAATATGTGCACAATAAAAATAATCTTTTACTAAATCAGCTAAAAGTCTAAACATCACTATTAAATACACGTTCGAAAAGATACTAAAAGTTAATTTTATCGTAACGGAACTTCTGTCAAGGAAAGCTTATCTTACATCTGCAACTTTTACTTTAAAATTATTATTTTGTAACTGACTTTGCAAATCACGGCGCCTGTTAGAATCTGAGTACTAGAGCACCTGGCATAGTAGTTCACGCTAATAGCCAAAGAATTTCGAAAATCAAAGGGATGTAATGTAGAAACAAACACTGTATTTCTTTACACCCTGTCCCACTCCTAGTTCCTCTGACACTATAGCCTCTCTGTGTTTAATCGCCAACTTTTTTATTACCAATTGGCCAGCCGATACGCTGAAAGGCCCCGAATATATCATAACGCCTGACGTCAGTGTAATGTTAGCTTTGCTCAATGCGGCGTGAACCTAAGTCCAAAATGACTCTAAGATTTCCCAAACATGTTCTGCTACTTCAAAATGGTAGAAGGCTTCACAAAGAAAAAACTTTCATTTTTAGAGCACGGTTATAAACAGCGCACAGTGATGCTATGGCGTCATTAAAAGCTTATTACAAGGAATTAAGTCTCTGTTTGCGGTAGGGAACTAGCAAGACCGAAAAAGATCGTTATATCTCCTTTTTTTTTTTGCTTCACTTCGAGTGAACCGTAAAATTTTAATGGTGCTTTTAATGCCATCAGTCATTTTACTGCGAAATCAGAAAATTAAATTTAAATCAATCACACTTTGTAGGCAAATTTATCACGTTTCTTTTAACTTCTACAGACATCCAATTAAAATCTTTCAAAAAATCATGTTCTTATTTAAAGTTTATTTCAAATATATAAACGTGTTCGGGCTTTCCTTTGCTTTCATTTTCTGTTTTTATTCATTTCTTCCATCTGTGACTCTTTGCATCTATGTACGCATGTGTACTAATGTACGTATCTACCCAATCAACTATTCAGATGCTTTTTAACTCTACTCCTTGCTCTGTTTATTTATTCCTCGCTAAGCAAAACTGACGCCGGTCACGGTAGCCGAGCGTTCTAAGGCATGTACTGTCTTCGCTCGCTTGGAAACCGGGATCGTGAGTTCGAATCCCACGCAGGGCATGGATGTTTAGGTTGTGTATGTACATTTTTCTGTTTGTGTATAGGTAGAGGCCTGGAGACGAGCTGATCACCCGCCCAAGGAGACCTACCGAATGTATAAGATCTAGAAAAACCGAAATGAACGGAGAAGTTCATGGAGGTAGGCCTAGGCCCACTGGGGCTGTAGTGCCAAGGGGGGGAAAAGCAAAGCTGACTCAAAATGCAATAACACTTTTATTCTGAACCTGGGAGGCACCTGGTTCGAATGTGTTTCTGGGCCTCAACTATCCTGACCTTCAGGATCGCGGAGCAAGACAAACAAGTATGCAGAAAGCGGAGCGCCAATGTTTCGGAAAGACTTACTGCTTCCGCCATCGTCATCGGAAAGTAAGCCAACCAAGAGAGCAGCTAAAAACAATGAAAGCATAGCTCTACTTGCTGTTTGCCTCTTGCTCTCGCTTTCTTGACGTACTCTCTCCTCCTCAGAAACGTCGACGTGTCGATGAACTCGAACAGGACTACATAGCGTCACACCCAATAAGAGCACCTTCAAAGTCACCGCTGTTAGTAACTAAAATTTAGTTCATTAGCTGTTCCAATATTAAATGGTAAAAAAGGAATATAGAATTGTCCCTGTGCCTAATAAACTAAGTACCACAACATGAAGGCGTATGCAGAGTGGAGGTATAGCTCCACTATTCTTGACCTCTGCGCTAAATGGAGGTGACTGATCAGCTTCACGTCCTTGTCACTTTACCTCCGGAAAGCGTCCCCTTGTGCCGACTGAATGGGAGGCTGTGTGGGCCCCAGAGCCGGTCTAGACACTGAGGGCAAGGGAAAAGTTACCCTTTCCGGGAATCGAACCCCGGCTGTCCAGCCCGTAGTCCGTCACTGTACCGACTGAACCATGGCGGCTCATTGCTCCCGTATACAGGAGAAAATAATTTACAAATTAAATCGAAAAATTTAACAAACTTCTGGAAACAGCTGTGACTGAATACAAGGATGACTTGAGTGCTTCAATAAATGCTTTACGCATTCAGAATCTGAGAGATGCTACATAACACATTAATTTGCTACGGTTACAAGCGTCGTTATTTCTAAGACACGAAATGCAATGCTAAAATTATCTGTAGCAGTACACTCAGCCTGAACCATCTTCATAGCAATATCAATTTCTGTCTTCCATTTTTAACACACCGGAAGCTGAATATAGTTATTGCGTAAATGTAATGTAATTGTATATTATGCATGACAAAGGTTGCGAATTCAGGAATAGACCGCTAATACTAGCTAACTGTAACGGAATGTTGAAAAGAGTATATTTTTTCCTTGGCACTACAGCCCCAGTGGGCCTAGGCCTACCTCCATGAACTTCTCCGTTCACTTCGGTTTTTCTAGATCTTACACATTCGCTAGGACTCCTTGGGCGAGTGATCAGCTCGTCGCAAGGCCTCTACCTGTACACAAACACAGAAAAACGCACACACACAAACTAAACATCCATGCCCTGAGTGGGATTCGAACCCACGATCCCGGTTTCCAAGCGAGGGAAGACAGCACAAGCCTTAGACTGCTCAGCTACCGTGACCAGCAAAAAGAGTATTCAATGTTCATAATTTGGTTAGTTTAAAACCTGTTACAAAATGAGCTTTCTTCTTAACCTGGCTTTTATTCAGTCGCACGAAACTCTACATGAGGAAGAGTTCATAAATCCACTGTCTCACACACACTAACACTTATGCAAATTAATTCCGGGTTCAAATGTATGTTAACGTCAAAATGGATCATGTTTCCTTAATCCTGCGCATATCGCATATCAATTCGTTCACTCTTCTAAAAATCTTACATTTTTATTAGTTGTCTCTCAATAAGTCAAATGTAATATATTTTTTAAACTAAACCCATACTTTAAGCTGATATAAAGTGAAACAAAAACTGCTAAAATGAGATCATGAAACAGATGCTCTATACAATTCCGGCTAAATCCCATAAATTCGTGTCTGTACAATGAAAGCTTTGACAACTTTAAGCTTCCGCACCTGCATCAGCAGGTTCTGTTTGGATTTTACACCGAAATTATAAATTTTATTCACGGTGTCCAGTGTATTCTGAACGAATGAGACAAAAGAATTGCAAGCTGATTTACGTTTAATCTGCTTCCGACTGTAGTGAGATGCAAAGTTATCTCACGCAATAGGCTGACGTTAGAACTATATAGAAAAAATATATTTTTAAATAAATGAATAACAGAAACATATATTTTAAACAAAATCTTTCCAGTGTTTTACTTTCTGTTAACCTTGGAAAAATTCTTCACTTACAACTATTGATAATACATAATGCCATGATTTTCACATACATGATGAATGCTGTGCTTCGAGTTCAGGGCAGACACGTATTACGCCTCACTGAGCATCCGTAAGCTTTCAGCGAGAGAGTTACTAGAGCAAAAATTTGGTGAAGTCCATCCACTCAACGAGCCAGGGCACGTCATACATTCTGTAAACAACCTTCTGGAACAAAAGTCCTTTGAAAGTGCGTTTTGATTTCTCAAAGGTGTATGAACATCGGAAGCCTGTTCAAACGAGATCATTGTACATTTCTAATGATGACGTAACGGTCCACGCCAAAAACTGACGATGATGAGACCTTCTTCCCACAGCAGACGGGGTATAACGCAAAGTCTACCTACCAAAATATACACTACATATAAAAGATAAAGCTATCCCTGTAACAGGCCGTGGAGGCTCATAGCGTTGTGAGACGTTGAGGGTCCCACATTATCTACACGATCTGCTCACAGATGGCGGTAAGGTTGTCAGCCTTACGAACCAGCCGCCCTTTACCCCCAGGAAGACTCCTGGTACTCATTTCTATTAGAGATTGAGTTGACCCCAGGACCATAGTGCGGCTGGATGGATTAGGTGAATTGAAAAAATCCACCTCATCGGCACTCGAACCCGCGACCTTACGGCTTGTAGCATAGTGCCTCAATTACCTACTCTACCGCGTGCTCCACATACATATGCGTAATTAAATGTTATATACACGTACAATATGATGATTACTTTTTTTTTTCTCATTTACCTACATGTGCAACAAAGTATTTGGATCCTGAAAATATAAATCTCCAAACTTTTATTTCTTACTGAAACCCGTCACAACACAACAATCAATAGGACGTGTAAGTAGCTCTAGGATATACTTTTGCTACATGTTTCGGCCTTCTAAAGGCCATCATCAGGCAACTACATTAAACTTATCGTTATTGAATTGCATGTAAAATATGGGATACAGCGCTAAATTTCCAAGTGTATACAATGGTATAAATTGATATGAGTGAATATAAAATATAAATTACAATAAATATTGAAGTCTTAAATAAACAGTTACATAGTCAACAGTACAGTTAAAAGTTGTATATGTGATGGTATTTGGAAGTTAGCAGTTGTAATCATAATATATATAATGTTTATACGGACATATTATATATACAATGGCTGATGTGGTGTTCGGGGGCTCGCTGTTATGTTGTATGTTATTATTTAATATTTGATACTATTTGACGGGCGACTCCGTTGTGTAAATGTCCGATCTTGTGGAGGCATGGATTACAACTCCAGACTTTTTATGGGTTTCCATGTGTTCAATCGCTCCGAATATGTAAAATTGGTTTTCGGAACGCCGTCTGTCCCCCTGTGCAGCTGTGGATAGGCGACATGCCCCTCGCTACCCACTGAACGGCTGCACGAATTCTATTCATATTTCGTATTCTAAGAGTTCATTTGCTTTTCGCCTGGAATTTTTCTGTGAATTGTATCCTGAAGCTTCAACAGAACTTTACAGCATGATGCAGAATTCACTTTTTCACCACGCTTCTGAAAATGGGCTAATAGTGTTACCTGCTAATCCCAAAACATGGGAAGCATAACCTTCCCAACCGACGGCATAACCTTACATTTTTTGGTTGAATATGAACCGGGTTGCTTCTATTGCACTAAAGCACGCTTTCATTCGGTTTGATAGTGTTGCATCCACGATTTGTCCCCTTTAAAAATCTTGTTACGCGTATCCTCTCCATCTGCAAACCGTAAGAGACGTTGCAAGGACAGACCCATCTCTCGATCCTTCAGTTCTCTGGGCACCTAGCATACACACAATTTCCAAAACTTCAAACAATCATGCATTACGCTGTATGCTAAACCAGGGGGAAGACCTAGTGGAGTTGTTACATTGTCTGTCGTTATCCTGTTCTCAACTCGAATTAACTCTACCACCGGCTGTACAGCTGCTTCTGTCGCAATCTCAACAAGACGACTTTCGCACGTCCTTGAGAACATCTCTCTACCCAGTTATGAACTGCTTTACGCGACAAACACTTCACACCGCAAGCAGGAAACATTTCTTTATGAATATCCTTTTTATTGACTTATTTTTGACCCCAAGAGAGCACAACATATCACTGCTCTTCGGTAGTATACCTCAAGTACGTTCACGCTTCTGATTACTGAAACAAGCCTCTGAACACGCGCATGCGCTTCTGCTACCTAAACTTTTCACTTTACTGCAGAAAAAATTATTGTAAATACAAAAAGGCCTACGTAGCAGAAGCGCATGCGCGTGTTCAGAGGTTTGTTTCACTAGCCAGAATGGTGAATGTGCCTGAGAGGACTGTCATAAAGCTGGACTGTGCTGTCACCTAGTGATACGCATAGAAAACATATTACGTCCCTTACAGCTGCTTTACTTCCATCTGTGACCTATTTACTGATTCTGCTGATTAACCGTGGGAATTATTCTGATGATACGTGTAGTAGTGACAAGGTCTGGCAAATCGCTAGGTTAGCAACTGGTAAAGTAGATGACTTGTATGTATATACTTTATTGGTTACACTAATCCAGTGGAAGCGATGAAGTGTGCAGGTCCTTTGATTTCACTTTCAAGGCTCCTGAGAGAGATGGATGCACTCTACGAATGGGTAGATTTGAATTCCTTTTATCTTCGTTTGTTCAGAATGTCTGGGTGGCGTTGAACTACAGACATTTCGGCCACAGGTGGTGCCAGTAAACTCTGCCAAAATTACAAGTGCCTGTGGAGGGGTGCATACAGTTTAAGCTTCTCGTCCCAGACCCAGCAAGGGGTGACAATGGCCAGAAGCTGTAATAGGCCCCGGGCGCTAATATGGGGTGATCGTCATCTACGCTAAACATTCCTTCCTCAAAGTTCAGAAGCTACAAGGAATATGATTATTATAGTACAAAATTCATGTACCCAACTCCAGTAATTCCTTCGATATGCTATCAGGCAGAAAAGCGAAGAGATGTTTCACATTGAAGAAAGCAGTCTTCTGGGATTTGGCACCGTCTATATGTGGTGTTAACCGACGTTTCGGAGGAACGTATCGCCTCCATCTTCAGGGTAGAAGAAAAAATATATAATAATCTGCAAGCAAAGAGACCTGAGAACCGGTAAAAGCAGACTGCTTTTACCGGTTCTCACGGTCTCTTTGCTTGCAGATTATTATATATTTTTTCTTCTACCCTGAAGATGGAGGCGATACGTTCCTCCGAAACGTCGGTTAACACCACATATAGACGGTGCCAAATCCCAGAAGACTGCTTTCTTCATAGTCACCGCCGTGAAAGCCTCAAATCTTACATGTTTCACATTGTTGTCATTTTGTTTTACATTCCACATAAGAACTACCCCAAAAAGAGATACCAGTAAAATTATATTTTGCCTTTTAAAGACCAACAAAACTTTTGCGGTGTATAATATTTATTGAAAAGTCCGCTACATGTTTCGACCTCTATTGCTGCACTTCAGTTTCAGAATATCAGGAAATTAGTAGTAGAAATTATGGTTCTTATTTCCCGTCTTTCGATAATCTATCACCACGTCATAGTTGAGGTCCCTATGTTAAGTAGCGCTAATTTAAGTGTCCGCACTGTTATCGTCTTTGCACTAGCAATGGTAGGAAATTAAACAGAACAAAGCTGGGTGCCCAAAAGTGGCATAAATTTCATAGCAAGTTCATTAAAATTCCATAAAAATGTCGGTCATTACGATGAATATAAAGGCCCGGATGACATATACTGGTAGATTACGAACGGGTATGACAGTACAATACTTTATAAATCCAGAGATTTTCAAAATACGAGAAATATGTTTCTGGCCTTAACTAAGTAATGGAACTAACAAACCAAATAAAGCAGACACCTTCTTGAAACTGACAGTTGCTCATTAATTTATCAGTCTTCCTGTAGGTCCGTCACCTTTTCAACCCGGTCGGTTACTTCACCCCACCCCATTCTGAGTCTGATGTACCCTACATCCAAACTCTTTAATATTCAAATTTTAGTACATTACCTTCCCATCTGCGCTTGTATTTCCCATGTGGCCATCCTTTCAAGTTTCTGAAGCCAAAATATTTATGCATTTATCTCTCCGATGAGTGCGACATGACCCGGCCATCTAATCTCCCTTGTTTTAATCACCATAATAATATTTGGACACACGTCATGAGCAGGGCCCGGATTTTGATGACATTTTGATCTTTTTTTCCTTGTATCCTATGCGATGCTCTTAAATATATAAATCTCGGATATGAGCTGCTGGTTACAGAAATATAAACTTTATAGGTATTTTTTTTTCATTTTTTGACATTTTTAGGTTTTAGGTCATTTTTCTGGATTTCTTCAGTCATTTTATAGGTAATTTTTTAAATATTTTCAGGTCATCAAAATTCGATCCCTGCATATTACATTTTTGGGTCATATTTTAGGTCATTTTTCTGAATAATTTTCTGTCATTTATAGGTCATTTTTTAAATATTTTCATNATTTTCAGGTCATCAAAATTCGATCCCTGCATATTACATTTTTGGGCCATATTTCAGGTCATTTTTCTGGATTTTTTTGGTCATTTTATAGGTAATTTTTTAAATATTTTCAGGTCATCAAAATTCGATCCCTGCATATTACATTTTTGGGTCATATTTTAGGTCATTTTTCTGAATAATTTTCTGTCATTTATAGGTCATTTTTTAAATAGTTTGAGGTCATCAAAATCCGGGCATTGGTCATGAGAATTTCTGGCACGGAATTACATCCATCGTACTCCTGGCTCCTGCCTCTTAGTTCCAAATATTCAGCTCAGAACACTACATGTCCATATGCAGAATTCGTAAAAACAATTGTCTTAATGCGTGGAACTTCAATTAAAATACTGACGATTCTAAGTTAACGACCAAAGTAAACGAAAGTGGTAGATAACTTTTCAGACTTCACAAAAGTCCGCTTCGGATTCAAGGGAGGACAATGACATGGGACATCACAAGTGGCAACAGACACTCTCACTAATGACACAGTAACGTCAAATTGGGTATCAGCTTACATTCAGCTTATCGTCCCATCAGCTGTTCCAATCCTACTGTCTTAATGTGTTACCTTGGCAGTAGTCGGCAACTCAACTTGAACTTACCTGCAACAACAAAGAGAACGGCATGTCAGCGCACAATTCAAATGAAGCGCCTCTACAAAGAGTGGCCCAAATATCCTTTAGCATAGGAAATGTAATACAGTGTCACAATTCAGGGTGCGTGCCTACAGACTGGTATGCATTTGTTATTGGTTTTAGTGACAACTTCTATACACCACTCGCAACTACATTTTACAGTTCACTGACACACAGATATTAGTGTCCTCAGTCTATTACGGTCTCCATTAGCCGTTTCCTGGCATCAAATTCAACAAATTATATCGGCCTCACTGTAACTGCAGCATATATGAAGTCTTCCATGCGCAGTCATACTCCTTTCCTCTCAATAATCTCGGACTGTCATCTCAATTCTATCTTAGCCAAAGTCAAAGTCAAACTGATACTGCGAGTGACGGTCAGTCGGTCAGTCAGTCAGTCAGTCTTGGTGTCGATCCAAATCTGGGGTTTATGACCAGATATTTATTACTGTTTGACAATTTCGGTCTTGTTTTTACGGGGCGCCCTCTCTGATGAGAGGACGCTTCTGTCTTTCGTCAGAGTCATAGTCTGTAGTAGTAAGTCATTTGTCATAATATAGAGGATATTTACATTTAAATGTTAAACATGTTAATAAATTATATAAAATATATACACGGCCTCTGTCAGTCCATGCTCGGTGCGGAAGATTATGCTCTATTTCTAGTAGCTTCCGCTACAACGGCAGTCTAGTCACTTGAACTATCTCAGCTGGCCTTGAATCCTCGTTATATAGTCTCTGTGCGGTCCCAAATGAACACCGTTTCCTAACAACTCCTCTATTTTATATAGGTGTGGTTACCTTTCCGCTGCATAGAAAGAGTAGTTCTTCTATTGTTGCATTAGTGTTCATCTCAGAGGGAACTTGTTAACGGAGTCCTAGCATTTAACGTCTATTTTGGCTCCGCTATTCCGGCATTCAGACGTGATGTCATAATATTAAATAATATTCATTCGAATTCAAGTTTCCTCCGATGCGTCCGTAATCACCTACAGGATTAGACTGTCTCGTAACCAATAAAACCAAAATTTAAACTTTTACGTCTTCGAAAACTTCAGATCACACATGAATCCAGGGGTTTGCCATTATTTGCAAAAATCTGCAGGGGAAAACAAAAATCATTTTCGCGAATTTAATTTTAATGCAGATTTCAACCAATGCGTCAATCAATATCCAGAGATTGGTGGTACTACCCACAGAGAACACCGCTTGCAACACCTCTTCAAGTGTTGCGTGACGTCACCGCGCACGTGACATGTCGTTTTGTTGTGTGTGTACGGGTCATTATCTAACAACGAATCTACATGCTACAATACCAAGAGAGTGTGTGATTGATCATAACTGCCAAATAGTATTATTAATTATTCTACATATACCACATAATTTGGGGGGGGGGGCGCATTCAGTTATCAGTTCTCGAACAGAAACGTAATACTTAGTGCTGACATCTTCAAACTTCCCACCAGACGTTGTTCCGAAATTTGTGTTGTAATGTATGTTTAAGGATCTGACAACTGACGTCAAAGCGATTATTATGCTGCGTTTATTTAACATGACTATGATGAAGCTTCATGCCGACTGTAGTGAATGTCAAGTTTCTTCCAATGTTGAAACACAGATTTTATTTTGACTTGCTTTTCAGTAGATTTACGACAGTACCTTGCCAAAAAAGAACACTATTCTTTGCAAAGTTCGAAATGTTTTTAACCGAAAGCGCCATGTTTAATGTGTTTATGGGAAACGTTTCAAGCTGACGCCGAATGTAAAATTTACAGGAGAAGAGGAAAATATAATATTTTTGTTTCTATGAATGGGAAAGTTTGTGTTTAATTTGTAGCGAAAATTTGCTATTACAATGCAGACAATGGGATTGAAAGAAGCCGGTACAGGCCATCAGATTAATAATTGAATTAGAGAAAGAGAAGGGGGAAAATTTGTTTCTTTTTCAACATAATATTCTTAGGCATTACTATTCTGGGCATAAAGAAGAGTCTGAAGCTTTATCTGAGCTTTTGGGAACGTATAATGGAGATTTGAAACATGGACTTTAGTAACACGAGGGTTTTGTAAGAAAATCCAGTAACAGTCCCTCTGCACAGTGGGCACGTTGGCGTGTTCCTGGCGGGCAGGCTAAATAATGGAAAACGTATTCCGATGAGGAATTCTTAAGAAAGTGATCGCAACTCACGGTGAAAGTTCAAGTTTAACTGTCCTAAAAACGAAACCCTTGTAATAATCTTACGACGCGATCTGATGCGAACTGCGTTTAAAAAAAATGGAACCAAAAGTTAATTCTCACGTGGAACAAAGGCAGGGTCAAATTTGACAATAATAAAGTAAGGTTACTTCATTTATATTTTAATCATCATTTTCATGTTAGGTATGGCTACGGGCTGGACGTCCAAGGGTTCGAAGTTCGAGTCCAGGTGGGGAGAATACTTTTCTTCTCTCCACGTCATCCAAATCGAATACGGGGCCCACACAGCACGGGAGGTAAAGAGACCGGGGTGTGAATCTCAGCACTCACCTCCAACTAATGACGAGGTCAAGAATACGAGGATCTATACATCGACTTCCCCATACGTCTTCATGTCATAGTGCTTAATTAGTTAAACACAGACACAACTTTAAACTTTCTCCTTTACGGCAGAAATATGTGAATCTTCTGGCCCGCGTCATGCATTACATCTTCCGATGTGGCCCACCTGCCTAAGAGTTGGATCACCCCTGGACTAGAAGAAAACATGAATATCAAGGAGCAACATCTGAGTTTGAAAGTGCCTTCTGTCTATACTTATTCCCCGTTACAAGTTAAATCGAGCGCGTTTACAAGCGCTAAAGGTCTCGGATCGCTGAACGTTTGTTGTGAGCGGTACAACTGAGATGCAAAGATACACCATGGCTCTGAAGCAGTTCTCAATGCTTCCAGTGTTGCCCGGCGTATCACATACTGAGGCCCCTGCAACTGAATCTCTTCCCCGACTTGCGTGCACGCACGGAAAAGTGAGTATTCTTTCTCCTACTTTCTTCACTTAGTAAGCGGTGGATTATATCATCACGTCTGTGTTCTAGCCTCCCTGAAAGTGCATTATCACGAAAATATGCATGATCGTCATAACATCAAATGCTGAGTAAAATACTCTTGCCGTAACAGAAATTAAAATTACGTGAGATCAGAAGATAAATATTATATTTCAGCATCCCGTTGTATTGAGGCATCATTCTATTTTACCAACGTATCCGTCAATAATACAACTTTAAAAAGACATTGGGAATATGTTGTTCACTAAAAATGCATTTTAATACTCAGAGAGTTCAAATCAATAAAATGCCCGTAGGTCTTTACGTGGTATACAAATTTATACATTAAAAGTGAATGTTCATACTCCTCAAACTGTCTTGGTTTTACATGTATTTTAACTAATTTATATTAAATACGGGACATTATTACAGCAAAATAGAGTATACTATGGATGTCGTAAGAACTGGTAGAAAGGGTAAACACTTGAAAGATACCACATTTACCAAATATACAAAAATAATTTACATATGAACGACATACATATAGAAACATACAACGCAATATTTCAAATAATACATGAACTCTACGATAGATAAGTAACAGAGTATAAAGAAGAAAGCAGTTTTCTGGGATTTGGCACCGTGTATATGTGGTGTTAACCGACGTTTCGGAGGAACGTAAAAGCAGACTGCTTTTACCGGTTCTCACGGTCTTTTCGCTTGCAGATTTCTTATATTTTTTCTTCTACCCTGAAGATGGAGGCGATACGTTCCTCCGAAACGTCGGTTAACACCACTTATACACGGTGCCAAATCCCAGAAAATTGCTTTCTTCATAGTCACCGCCGTGAAAGCCTCAAATCTTAAACAGAGTATAAGTTAATTCGCAATCACATTACAAAAGGAAAAATTACCTAAGCACAGTAAAAGAACACAGAAATTTATTTTCTTACTTCGTACGGCGCAGTAAAAGAAAATAGGAATTAAGGTTGTGACTCCGTACATGTGTCGTCAATGTAACTAAAAGTCCTTGAGTCTTATGGCTAACGTTATTTATAAACGTGGGATGGTTCATAGGCTGTGTTACGATAGCTGCTTAAGTCGAGATCGAGATCGAGGTATATATTCTATAAAATGTGTACGAATTAGTGAATCAATCTTACATACGTGCTGACGACCACTCAGCCCACTTTCAAAAAAGTTAGAAGGGGTACTCCTTTGCATTATTGTCCATCACAACCATATATGACTTCAAAGATCTGGTTTGCGTTTTACTGCTCTGTCTACTGCAAATACATACCAGAACACTCAATTTCTTCAAACTAATTAGAAACGACGGAGTAAAGTGGACTAAAAGACAATAAAAAGCATAATATCCTGTGATCGAACACAGGTCTATAATTGAGCTAAGAACATTTCACTGTAGAACTTTCAAGACTTCGCAGAAGACAATCTTAGATTAAAATCCTATGAGAACAAGACTTAATTAGTTTGCTTCTGTGCCAGAATTTTTCTAATACCCATACCCATCATTACAGGTTCCTATCGTGAAAAACAAATGAGAGACATAAGGAAAGGAGTTAGAGGAGATTGAAGTAATCTGGAAGTTTCAAACACCATTGCGTTCGTGCGGAGTATGTACAGAAGATCTCAGGTTCTGCGCGTGTAGGATAATCCCAGGGGTGTGGGTGTATATTGATTGTCAGGAGAACCATCAGAGCTCAGCCAGAGCCCTGAACTTTAAGGCAACAGAAAGACAGAGAAGAAGAGGAAGAAATACGAGAAGGAAGAAGAAATGTAAAGGCAGTGCCTATCAAAAAGCAGTAAACTTAATGATCCGCGAATAAAACGGTAGAAGCAGTTCACAGCACTGTTTTATATACACTGTTAGAGCAAGTTTAGCGAGTGTTGCATTCTTATATCTTTTGTTTTGTTTTTCCTTTATAGCTTTAAAGAAACGGAAAGTATTCCTCCACTTTCCATTCATTCTGCTGGGTAAAAATAATACACGTAATTACTTTTTTGTGTACAAGAAAATAAAAATATATACATACATTGCCAAAGCTAATCACCGTTTTAAAATCATAAATAATTTAAACATCTGTATTATAAATATTCACCCACTCGAGGCATGGATATATGTATTTATTCTGTGTTTATGTTGTTCTGTATGTAGGTACGGACCTTGCGACGGGCTGCTCCTCCTCCTATGGAGTCCTACCGACTGTGTATAAGATTAAGAAACTGGAAAAGGATCCAAGGTGCAGCAAAGGGCTGTCCAGCCATAACAATAATAATAATAATAATAATAATAATAATAATAATAATAATAAATATTCAAACTGTACCTACTATAATCGAACAAGCAATGTTGAACTTTCAAATTCAGAGAAAAATAAGAAAACATTAGCACAACTTCGAAGATCCAGGAGTTGACGAGAGAACACTATTAAAACCGATTTTATAAGGAAAGTTCTGTTGGTTATTATCTGTGTTATGATATTTAACAACAGTTTAATCTTGAGAGTGAGTATTTTAAGAAACAGCGTAGATGTTCGAGTGTTTCTGAAATAAACTATCATGAACTCAAATGGCGTTTGTATAGTATCCAAGAACACATTTGCTAACTGTTATCTATTCTCATTACATGCACTTGTGGGAAATGATAACTTTCACCCACAGGCTCCGAAGTCAAGAATTTAAGTAACCACATGACCTACTTACTAATGTCACAAATACTAACGCATTTTCCTTACTGCCCTAACAATTTTACGTACGAAATATTTATCTTAGAAACAACTTCTGACTTGCATTCCTTCAAACTTAAACAAGATTTTTAAAAAGCAGTTTTCTGAGATGTGGCATCGTATATATGTGGTGTTAACCGACGTTTCGGAGGAACGTATCGCCTCCATCTTCAAGGTAGAAGGAAAAATAAATAATCCGCAAGCGAAATGACCTTGAGAACCTGTACAAGCAGACCGGTGTCTGCTTGAAAACCTCAAATCTTACAAGATTTTTAAAATTATACACTGTAGGTCTATACTTGTAGCAGGGGCGTTATGCAGAGTAAATTATAAGTGAAATAACTGTGGTTAAGATGAACTCTTCCCTTATGATAAACAAACGTTACATATTTTCAATTATTAAGGAAGAAGTGACACTTATTCAAATTCGCAAGGAGTAAAAGTAATATTCTCTACTGTACCCTCAATTTACACGATTCAAAGTCGTATTGCAACAAAGCATGACGTTAAAAGAATAAAACAAATCTGGTTTAAGGCAGTCTACACAAGACAGAGTTCCTTTTCCTTAGTCGCGATTGTGTTCAGGCGGCCATGGTTCACTGCTGAACATGCCAAAAGAGCAATTCACAGACGGCGTTTCTTTAGTTCAGTTA
This sequence comes from Cryptotermes secundus, assembly GCF_002891405.2. NCBI lineage: Eukaryota > Metazoa > Arthropoda > Insecta > Blattodea > Kalotermitidae > Cryptotermes > Cryptotermes secundus. Next base: position 1,105,548 of record NW_019727393.1, on the reverse strand, counting down.
CCTCGAAAATTAGAACACCCACAGGGACAGACAACTGATTATAAAACATATGTTTCGTTCTTTCTAAAACGCTTGTCGAAAACATGTTGACCTGCAATAAATATCAACGCATGTAGGTCTTACTTGCAGTGAGGATCAAGATTGTTCAATTGAAACGGAGACTGTGCAAAAGACTCAGCAGATATTCACACCAACATTAAATTCCTTTATCATCCATCTGCAGTGAGTAAGGACGGATGGACGGACTGAGAGAACTGAACAGGCGGTCTGCAAAGCTGCGATCCCGCTACAGACTGGCGAAAGAAAAGTTTCTATCATCTCTGTTCTTCCGCAACAAAAGTGGTAAGTGTCAATTACGGAAACATACGTAGAGTAGACTATCTGGATGAGACTGAGTAAAACAACTGCATTGCTAAAAGCATGCAGGGTGATGGATTTTTTATTGCTAGTGGGGTGGGACTAAGTCCCTTTTACTGCGGCCACTTCTGGCCTATTGGACCAGTTCCAGATGATAGGTGAGGGTGGCTGTGGAGCAATTGGTGGAATGCAGATTGACAGGGGAAACCGAAGAAGTCGGAGAAAACCTGCCCCAGCGCCACTTTGTCCACCACAAATCCCACTTGACCAGAGCCGGGATCGTACCCGGGCCGCCGCGGTGGGAAGCCAGCGACTAACCGCTTGAGCTATGGCGCGGCCTCAGGGTGAGAGATACAACTCTTTCGGAAGTGTAATATAGAAAGGAAGTAGAGTTAAAATTAAAATCTGAGTTCGCTATTTGTATGGTGTTCCAGCGCCATAAAGTAGAAGGAATTTAATTACCTTTATTTAATATCGTTTCTTATGGAGGAGGTAAATTTTGTCTTGGCAGCATAATTAAATTTGAGCTAGATATTCGGGTTTCATAAGGAGGCTGTTCTTTGGATGTGCAGGCACGGTAGTAAATTCTCTGAACTGGATTTCTTCTGTTTCGACTCCGCGAAGAAACCTGATGAAGAGTAGAAAATGTACTTCATAAGTCGGTTCCTTGTTCCCCTACATACCCTTCATACGTGTTAGCAGGTGCCCACACTACTGTGGGTCCACAAAAAGGAACGTCCCTTTTAATGTTTCTTTCATAACTCTCAAAGCCTGGGTCACATTATCGCCATGCTTTGTTGGCTACTTCACAACTTCACCGTTGTAACAGATGATGCGCACCTGTGATTTTTTGCGTAATGTAATTATGTTCTCATTTCAGCCAATTTCAAATGAGATTCTCACCGAAAGTGCTAAACAGTGGGATATATATTCATGTGGTTCATTTAATGGCGAGACCGAGTACCTCAGACTGTAGAACTTCGGTCTGAAGGATGATTCATGAGTGAATAATGAACTAGAAAGTATCTAAAATGAAGCAGTTGTTGCCTACTTTGCTTGAAGGTACTGAAGAATATTGGGGCACGCAGTAGCGTAGATAGTTGAGGTGCTATGCTACAAGTCGTTAAGGTAGCGGTTTCGATTCCCGATGAGATCACTGGATTTTACGATTAATTTAATCCTTCCAGCCCCGCGATGGGACTGAAGTCAACTCAGCCTCCAACAGAAATGAGTATCAGGAATCTTCCTGGGTGCAAATTGCGGCCGGCACGTAAGGCTGATCTCACCTTCATCTATGAACCTCTATGAGCCTCGAAAGCTCATAACCTGTCACAGGCCTGTTACAGGGACAGCTTTACTTTTACTGGAGAAAACCAAGAAGATTTTCAGTCAGAATACGTAGTGCAACTGCCGGGATTCGAAGGACCAGCTCTCAAATATAAGTCAGAAACGTTACCAGTTGACTTAACTGAATATAACAGTCACATGTTGGTCACTCGTTTCAAAATTTAAACAGCAACATTTTCTCCTCATCACGTAAACAAAAGTATGTGAACCAAGTGGTTGACATTCCATGACGGCCCAAAAGTTTAAATGTACGCAAAGATACCTCATCGGCGACGATGATCATTTATTGCTAATATTAGATTACATAAGACACATAAATTAGAAAACACTTCGTATAAAAGAATTGAAAGATTTTCGAGATGGAAGAAACTTCAGGTTTAACTGTAACACAACATGTAATACTGCAGTTGTGACGTGTTGGGTCTGTGACGCGACAATACGCCACATTATATTATCTGCGTACCCTAAGGCTGGGGACACACGAGAGCACGAAGTACATCCGTTGCAACGAACGTACTTCATGACGGACGTTGCTCAGGACATCACACAGTTACAGAATGCGGTTCGTAGTTTTTTGTCTGTAACAGAGCAAGAAGAAAGCGTAGCATTCGCCTCTCGTTTATTTCTACAACGGACGTCACGACGTTCGTTACAACTGACGCATTTTATGCGCTCTTATGTCCCCAGCCTTAAACCAGCCACAGGCCTCTTCTACACTCAACTGCCTCCTAAGATACATGTACTTTCAGTCCCGCCGAAACCTACTCCCGCCCAAAAGTAATCTCCTTGCCACTCCCCATACGTCATACAAAGTAAAGCGGGGTTCGACACTCAAAGAGTAAACAAGATTACGTGTCGGGGGCGGTAAGATTTATCCTCACTCTACCACAGTCTTCAGCGGACTTCACTGTCGAGTTCCGAACTACTCACAGACTGAGATAAGGGTCAAAATTCACCATGAAAACGATAACATAGGAGACTGCAGTGTTACTTACATGTATCTTCGACTCGCGCTAACGACCCAAGTTAAAACACGTTGTTTCTAATTCTTTAATGAGGCTAATATGTAATTCAGTACCGAAGATAAAGGAATCAATATTTTCTGACACTACACAAGGACGAAATTGTTTACGATAGTAACTTTATAATACCTGACTGTGGACTGCTTAAATCAGTTTTAGCGAGAATAATAATTTTGCTTTGCTTGCCAACTGTTTTCATGCTTGTTCCTGCTTGGCTTATTTTTCGACCCTGAAGAAGAAACATGTTCCTCCGTAACGTCACTAGAATTTCAACGGATCACACGGTGTTATATTCCAGAAAACAGAAATCATCATAAAGACTACTGTGAGAACTTCAAATCTTGAATAGCAATTCGCGTTATACCAAAGACATCAAATGTTATTCTCGCTACTCTGACTCCAAGTGAAGATGCAGCTGACATGCAATATTCCTTGGGTTTATCCTCGAGCTCTAGGAGTGAACTGAGCCAGCATCACTAAAACGAAAACATTAAAAATTAAACGACGTACACAACAGTGGAGAAGTCGGCCAGCTGGAGGCAAAGGAACAACCGCCCACAAGGCGATTCACACCACGTACTGTTGTCTCTCCACGTGGGCACTTGCATGAGTACCCTCTTGGGAACACCAGTTGCAGATGGTCATTTGGTGCACCCTGTGGCCCTTAAAAGAGCCGATTCCTTTCTTCCACAATTGATCCCGTCCACTGTCCGTGTATGCCCAGACGATATTCCTAACCCTCCTTCGCTCCCCCTAGGGAGATTTTTAAACACAACCCTAAACACACACGGGTCGATCACAGTGACCGCGCGGTCTAATGCATGAACTCTCTTCACTTGCTCGAACATTGGAGCATGGTTTCGAACCCCACTGAAGGCATGAATGTCTGCTTTTATTCTCTGTTTGTGTAGGTAGCGGCTGATCCTACGTCCAAAGAGTCCTACCTACTGTCTTAGGATTAAGAAACTGCAGTGAAACAAAGCATTTCATGGGTTCCCTACGCTCCAAAATTGGAGCAACAGGAAAGAGAGAGAGAAACACATGCACACAGAATGACACCCACCCTGCACATTTCATGCGAATGCTGGAAGTTCATGTTATCGACAGCACTGTCCGTATCCACACAGTGTAACTGCCCAAGAATTGAATTGACATATATACAGCTTGTTTGACAAACACATCAAGTACACAAGCGAACTATTAATTGAATTAACTGAATACTTCTTTCATTTTAACTGAGAATTAAATAGTTTGCTTGTCAGAAACATTTACATTCTGGTTAAAGGATGGATAAACCACGCAATTTTGTAGCGATCTTATTTAAATTATGTACTTTACAAGGGACGCTAAATTATTCCAACCGGTCTCCGTGGTTCATTAGCGAAGTTGAAGACGAATATTCTGATGCGGGTCATGAACTGTCAATGAAGGAAAGTAATGTCACGTGACCAGATAGTGAGAGGAACTCTTGTCGCAGGTAATCAAGGGCATGGGGGTGCAGTCCGGCGGTCTAAGCGCTTCTTTATTAAGCTTTTTCGAGAAATTATACAAATATTTATTCAGACAGACCGCCTTTCATTGGTACATTTCCAAAGTAAAATGAACATTTATGTTATAACTGGTATGTGTTTCTTTCAATATACCCACACATAGGACCAAAGTGTCTAGATTTCCTGTGAGCAGCACGGAAACAGTTAATGGCTAATAACAGTAGATCTTTACTTTTAAATATGCTGTCCGGTATAGGGGTGTATGCGTAACTTACTGACGGATTCTGGATTGGATTTAATGACACCTTACGCACACAACTCGGAACTAGAGGTAATTACAGCGCTCTCGCTAATCTACAGATTTTACAGTTCAACGTTACACACGCACTAGGATTCTCAATCTTCACTAGTCGTATCCTGGCAAGGGATTTATAATAGTCTCACTGTAACTTCAAACCACACATGAAATCTTCTTTCCACGGTTTAATTCCTTTCTTGCCATTATTCTGCGACTGCCAATTCCGAAGACTCGACTCAATTCAATTCCTCTGCTCCCAAGCTCATGTCCTGGCAGACTGGTGTCTCGAAACTCGACTCAGATCTTCTCAAAGTCAAAGGCACATTGCGACTGACGGTCGGTCAGTCAGTCAGTCAATCTTAGTGCTGAGCCCCATCTCGGACTCATGACCAGATATTTATTACTTTTTGACAAGTTACAGTCTTATTATTGTGGGGCGCCCTCTCTGACGAGAGGACGGGTCTATCTTTTGTCAGAGTCATTATTTGGAGTAGTAATTCATTTTTCATAATGTAAAAGATGTTTACCTTATACATGTTAAATATGTTAAAATGTATATACAATATATACAGGACCTTTGTCATTCCAGGCTCAGTAACAGCAGATTTTTTCCTATTTCTAGTAGCTACCGCTACAACAGCACTCTAGTCACTTGAACGGTCTTATGCTTGACCGCCGCCAAGTTTGAGCCTCTTATACGTACTTTTAATGTAGGGCTTCTTTATAAACACTAGCACGGACCACGCAGGAAACACAGCCTCTCTTTTGTTGGGAAGGCGTCTTTACAGCGACGTTGCATAGCAACCGAAGTTACTCGATTGCTGTTTGCGTATTCTGCCCCGGGAATGTGTTCACCGAGTCGTTGCTTAGAAATGAATATCTATTCTGACTCAGCTATTGCAACTTTGGGGTGTGATGTTACAATATTTATAGAAGGAAATTATTAGGGTTGTTATTATTAAGATTATTTCTGGAAGAAAGCAAAAAGTGAAAGTTCTCTCATACCATTTTAAAGACATGTTGAATTTGGAGCTCTCAGAAAAGAAATTTGATGCTGTGTACAAGTAGACCGGCAGTTCAAAGACTTTAGGGGGAACACAGAGCCTTCATGAGGTCTGCTTCTTCTTCTCTGTCGCACAACGCACCCTCGGTACATAATAAGGCACGTAAGAATATTTATAATATATGTCCATAACATATTCACATACTGTATAAAGCTCCATTAGTCTTTAGTCAGATCCACCCAACCGAAAACGAAAGAATATTTTCGTGCAGAGCCATGTTGTTAATTAGGGGAAATAAACAATTTACATCCATAAAAATGTCATGGTTTTTGAAGGTCTATTATAGATAATTTCAGACCCATTATTAAGCGGAGCTCCCACCTCACTCATTCTCGCGCCCGCCGGGTTGTTCTTACTAATTGCAGGAAATTAAAAGTGGGACATCGGGGTAGCGTCTAATGGCATGAAGTCCTGCACACCAGGTTTTGTGGTAATTGTTCACCTTATTTAAAAGTTTTTAATGGGACAACACAGTCACACGGTGACAGGGATATACATACACACAGACACACATATACATCTTGTTGAACCCGTAAGTTTATTTCTATTATTTAAGGAAGGAAAGTAAGCTATATTGCGTAACTAAATTCATGCCCTGATCGGAAATCGATTGCCTGTTCCAGTGTGCTTCATACCGGTCACTGTGGATATTTCTGGAACCTCGTGTTATTTTCCCGAAATACGTACGGAATTTTGGTCGAGAAGTTTATAGGGGAGAACCACACAGGATACCTAGGAGTGGATGCAAGACCAATACGAAAATGTATCTCACAGGAACGACCGGGCACGAATTTAATTACGGATTTCTGCGTATGCGACAGTGAACCAACCGAAACCATCAAGATATGGAATTTCTTGACCGAAAGAATAATTGCCTACTTCTCAGGACCTTCCGTGCATCACTGAGTTGTGTCGTTAATTCTGATTCGAAGTAAATATTAAACGCAAAATATTTTCGAATATCCTATTACTATAAAAATAATCATCTAGCTATTAAGTAGCTTACTCTGCAGTAGCAGGGCTGTAGGTACACCAAAATTAATGCTATGAAACCCAGCAATTGGACACAATATCGAGCCACTCCGAGCCATATTCTATTCATGCAACTGACAAAGAACCTAATGTTACCTTTCCGTCTAATTCTCTGTCTTCGTAAAACCTTCCCCACAATAACGTACAATAACGTACGTATTCATTGCCTTCCCGAATGTAACTCCCTACGATTTCACTTTCCCAACAATATTACATGACCTGCATATACCATCAATTTCCTTGTTATGAAATATCATAAATTGCTCTTAGTTAATTTGTTTGGTTATTTCCTCCACTTTCCATATTCTAACGTGTATAGCTAGGTAACGGCGCAATAAGCAGCTCGCTTAAGGTCACGCAACAATAGGACGAATATTCATAGCTCGTTGCTAGACAACAATCAGCGCGCCAATGGACTGGCGAGGTAGCTATCAAGTGACTTCTTTTCAATGTGGTCTTCGCCATGCAACAATACAGTGGCTGTGTTTTCTGTGCGTAGTCCGTGCCGACAGGATATAAGAGAGTACGGAAATGTGAATTGACTTCAGCAAATACTACTGGAAATATGGCATAATCTGCTGTACTGAGCCTTGTATAGATTGTACATAGAAATAGGAATTAAGATTAAATTTGTAAATATATGTAAATACTGACAATGGACTTACTGATACGGACTATGACTGATAAATGACAGACCCGACCTCTCGTCAGAGAGGGCGCCCCAATTGGACAGGACAGTAACTTTCATATAAAGGAAGAAAAAAATAATCTGGTCATGAGCCCCAGCCGGGACTCGACACCAAGACAGACAGACTCACTGACTGACCGTCAGTCGCAATATGACTTGGACATGGACTTGGAATTGACTTCACCTGAGTTCCGAAGTTTCAAGGGAACAGCAGTGTGACCAGAAGAAGAATTAGAAGACTTAGTGTGTGACGTCACATGTTCTATAGTTACAGTAATATTGAGGGTGAGAGTAAATGTGGTTACAACTAGTGAGGATCCAATAACCCAATTAACCAATCCAAACCCATGTTTAATCACTGAAACACGTGACACTATTACGAGAAACTGTGGGACCTACAATGTTTTGTCTTAAGAGCCGCTGGTTTCCAGACCCAACTAGCCTCATACCACGTGGGCATTCTGGGGCTCTATTCTTACGATATCACTACAGGGACCTTTAACTCCATCTATTATCGAAATTAAGAATGTATGGACCTATACGTCCACACGTCTTTATAATACTACACTTAGCTCGCTTAATCACTCTTCCATATTTCCATTTCTCTCCTTCGATAAGTAAAAAAAAAAAGTAACGGTATCCCTGTAACAGGCCGTGAAGGCCCATCGGGTTGTGAGACGTCGAGGCTTCCACATTATCTAGACAATCGCCTCATAGATCGTTGTAAGGTTGTCAGCCTTACGCGCCGGCCGCCCTTTACTCCCAAGAACATTCCAAGAATATTCCTGGTACACATTTATGTTAGAGGCTGAGTCGACCCCATGGCCATAGTGCGGCTGAAAGGACTAAGTCAATTAAGAAAATCCAATAACCTCATCGGAATTCGATCCCGCGACCTTCCGGCTTGTAGCATAGTACCTCAACCAACTACGCTACCGCGTGCCTCCTCTCCTTCGCTACGAAATTCAACTAAGCTTCGAGTCCTGCTAGGCTGTCAGCAGGAGTAAGAAATAACTTAATGCACCGGCACAGTCATTTCCAAGCAAGACACTATCGTCAACGTTGCCACGACCAGTATCATTCCTGACTTGTACTGGAAGTGCCCAATTCGAATCTCGTCCTTGATACAGATAGTCCATACTGAGGTTTGCGTGGTTTTCCTCAGTCCGTCCAGCAGTATTCGGGATAGTAATTTGAAATAAGCACGGGGACTTCTTTCCATGTCCTCTCAAATTCATCGCTCATGAATCATCTTACAACTTGACGCTTGTATTAGGAGGTACTGATGTCGTCGCTATGTAAAAAAATAAATAAATACAGAAGACAGTGCAGCTTGTCACGTGTATTAGTGTCTAAAGACGGGGATATGGATCGGTGAGACGATTTATTGTATCTTCACTAGTCTTAACTGCAAATAATTGTAACATTTTCAAGATTACTGTAATTGTAACACACAAATAAAATCTTCTATATCTGCTTTAACAGACCATCTCTGTGGTCTAGTGGTCAGAGTTCCTGTCTGCAGATCCAGAGGTTCCGGGTTCGATTCCCGGAACTACCAGATTTTCTGAGTAGTAGGTCTGGAACGGGGTCCACTCAGCCTCATGAGGATAACTGAGGAGCTACGTGAATGGAAAAGTAACGGCTCCGGTCTAGAAAACCGAGATTAACGGCCGTGGGAATCCGTTGCGCTGGCCACGTGACACCATCTATCCGCAAAAGTTGGCACTAATTTCGCAGCGGTCGCTAGGTCGGTATAGTTCACTTGCAGACTACAGGTCAAGGACTTTGTTTTAATTTATATGCTTTAATTAGCCGTTGTTAGGTAAAATATCTAAACAATGACTATTCCGTTCCAAAGTTTTCCCTATCCGTTTCCTGCCAACGGATTTCAACACAGGAACTAAAACTGTCACACTCCAGATATCACTGTACTACAGCACACATAAAGTCAATTCATCTTCAACTATGAACTTCCCGTGGCGCTCGCCTATCAAGAACTGACTGACTCGTTGCGCCGACTGTCTTCAAGATAACTCCTCTGCACGGACCTTACGTAAAACACAGTCTTCTTTTGTTAATGATGCGTGTCTACAGCTTCGTTGTTTAGCAATAGACGTCCTACTGTTCCGTGCGTTTGCTTGAGGCGGACCACATAGAAGACACAGTTTCCTTTATATTGTTGTCACGTTCTTAACGAGGTGTTCACGGGCCGTCGTATAGAAAAGGCACTTCTTCTATAGAAAACGCCTCGTCCTCTATTGCTGTATTTGTAGCGCGCTGCATAGCAACGAAAGTTATCCGATTGTTTCCTGCCTAATCTTTGCCGCGTATTTTAGGCTTTACCTAGCAACGGGCTGTTTACCTGTTCCGCGGGAACGTGTTTATCGAGCCGCTGCCTAGCAACGGATCTATACGTCACAATACTATGACCTATCGTGTTCTTGTAAATCCTTACCTACTCACCATTAACGTCTATCTTCCCATCTCACTCGACGATAAATAAGACCTGCAGTTAAAATAGGCTCCAAAATAATATATAACCATTAATCCAGCATAATCCCATTGTAAACAAGTGCATTCATATATTATGTCTGAAATCCTACATTAATGAATACCCTAAGAAGTGAACTTTCGTTAAAATTGGAAGGAGAGACGACAGCTCTCGATTGGAATCTAGAGAGAGAAAGAATGAGGCTTTTAGTGAGATGGGTTGCTATGGCTACGGCTGAACCCACTCGGTTTCTCTCAAGTCTTACAATACACGATATTAGGCTGGATTGTCTTCAAACGCACCAATACGGACGGACAATGGAAATAGTTCCTTTTCTCCAAATGTATCATTCTCATTAATAAATTAAAATGAGTGAAGAGAAGTAAGATATGGAAAAAAATCCTACAGAAGGAAATTGTACTTACAATAAGAAAACACGAGAAGAGCAAAATAAAAAATTTCCCCCCCTTGTCACTACAGCCCCAGTGGGCCTAGGCCTACCTCCATGAACCTCTCCGTTCACTTCGGTTTTTCTAGATCTTACACATACGGCAGGTCTCCTTGGGCGAGTAATCAGCTCGTCGGAAGGCAAACACAGAAAAACGCACACAGACATCCATGCCCTGAGTGGGATTCGAACCCACGATCCCGGCTTCCGAGCGAGCGAAGACAGTGCATGCCTTAGACCCCTCGGCTACCGTGACGGGCAAATAATACAATACTTTTCCTAATATAGTTAGGAAGAAAGCGAAAGTCAGTGAAAATTTGTATTGGTAATGAAGAGTCTTGTTTTCCTGAACGTGAAAGCGCGCAACATATCAGGAAACATTATGAAATTGCGCTCCGCTGTTTACTCATTCTTACTGGTTACTAAGCATACTCTTGAACCTAGAAAATGGAGACAGTACAATTTCTACCAGACCATACGGCTTCACATTCCAGAAAACAGTACTTTCATACTTGCTGTTGCGAAAACCATAAATCCTATATGTTCACACACAGATAGGCATACGCAGTTCCTCTAATGAAAATTACTGCAATTGATACAGCAATTACGTGCTCCAAAATCCAAAGTGGGCAAACACGTATTTACAAAACGAAATTTTTCTTATTTTTTTGAAGATCTACATACGAACCAATTGTTGCAAATATAACCACATTACGGAGATGCAACAAATGCAGCTGAGTTCCTCTTGAGAAGCTACCGTTCGTCCAGCTACTAGAAACTTCACAGACGTTTATGGAACCAAAAGGTTCATTACCGTCTCCACAGGAGCCCTCCACTGGTTCGCCTCCTCAGCCACATCAATCTAGTTCATAACACCCCATCCTACTTCCTAGGATCAATTTCATTATTATCCTAAAATCTGAGTCATGTGGCATTCGGAAGGGTCCCTAGTAATACTGACATCTTTCGGGTATTTTCGGAAATGAAAAGCTGACGAACATTCATGACTTTAAGATGGTGTGAAGATATACGAGCAGTGTCCCATAATGCAGCTGCATCAAAACAATTCCGACCCTCCTGAAGCAGAGGATGGTAAAAGACTTCGGCAGTTTACATACAATTGCAAAGTTATTTCCTTAACAATAATTAATGCAGCTGAACTTAGCTTCTCATAATTTTAAATTATGAAACGGAAAAGAAATCACATACAATTTATGATATTTAAGATTTTTGTGTCCATGGCTTTGTTGGTTTCGACGCCGTATAATCTATTAAGATGATCACACTGCCTCTACCCTGAAGTTGAAAACAGTGTGTTCCTCTGAATAGTTGGTAATCCTGTCAGGCTACATGGTGTCGTAATAGAGAAGACCACAATTTTAAAACGGATTATGAGTAGGGACGTACACCGATCTAACCGTCAGACCCTCTATGAAGTCATCCATTATCCTTTCGGTGTCACATAAATTCTCCCCATTGATCAATCGTTCATTCATTCATCAATTCATTCGGCCTCGGAATGGGGGACCCGTGGTGGTGCTAGGGACGCTGCTGTTCGCCGCCATCCGCAGGCTAATAGTGATGTTACTTCCCTCCATTTTATGACAGAGGAGGTGAGGCTATTTGGCCTGGGTTAACTGATCTTCATTCCCTAATAAGATACTTCTCTCTCTAGCAACCTTCTTTTGCGCCTACACTTCTTCAGTTCTTTCTACTTCATTTCCGCTTTTTTTCTCTCTTCTTCCCCTTTTCTTACTTCATTTATAACTGTTTTATCCAACTCAAGTATACGATGCTTCATCATGTCAGAGACTTAGTTTTGTTTTGACATAAACCACTTTATCACGTACACGGCCAAACCTGTGTGGTCTCTCTGTAGATCTGACCTCTGTTGAAAAGGTTTTTTTAATGTGGCTGGTTTTAGCAAATCAAAACCACTGCAAGAAGCCTGCTCTGAAAGCACCCACAAAGCGGCAAGCTCAACACACAGGGCTGCCTCAATTATCCTGCACACGCAGAACTGCAAGGACAGCAAAATACGTATCTGCAGTTGCAGCTTCAGGCGCGACACTCCCTTCCTGGCAGCAAAGAGGAGGCGACCTGACTACCCGACAGGCCTCTCTGCATTATGGAGGAATGGACGTAACGTTAAGATCAGAGATCGAAATAAGAAGCGATCTGGCCCTTGAGGCATAAACAAATAATCCTACCCCTTCTGGTATTGTTTAATAACTCCTTGGCACCACAAACCGAAAGTTCAACAATAAACACAATCCTGCGCCTCTTTCATCCACCCTCAGAAGTAGCCTACGTCGTATCTATGTCAATATTATTACACTTTCCCTTGCAAGGTCTCTTTCAAGAGCCCTCCCCAGCAAAAATGAAAGAAAATTATAGTTCTTCCTTGTCTACATAATTCTATCCATCAGACTAAGCCAACCACACCCTCCTTACTGCCACAACACCCCGTTGCACATTTTTACATTGCTCACTTATTAAGCCTTTCTTAGGTCGACAACTTCCCATATAAATACATACGAAATCGTTAATGAAAATGCGCACAGACTCCGACAGGATGCTCTTTCCCATTTTCATCATTAAGATCATCATTACTATCACAGTCATTATAATTCGCCATTCGAAATACTGAAATAAATATTATCTTCTGTGTTGGCGCCTGTAATTCCTGCAGCACACTGTCACACCACATCCTCCCTTTATCCTGTGTTATTGTAACTTACAGGCTTGCCGTCTGTTGTGCATTTCAATCACGCCGCTAGAGGGCAGAGATAGAGCGTGCAACTAATGAACGTTGATCAAAGGGACCGTGAAGTATACGAGATCGGAGCTTCCCCGAAATGCACATCCTCGGCTATACGGTAGCGTTTCTACGGGCTGAAATGAGTAGCCGGGGGGACAGAAATATAATTAATCTGCCATACCTTAAAGAGAAACCAGAATCAGACAACCCTCGTACATTATTCTCAACTGCCTAGATAAATCCATGTAGGAGATCATCCAACAAAAGTTATCACTTTTATTAGATCCGGGGTTTCACTGCTGCATTTAATAAATCCCTTCATTGTTGTCAACTTTAATCTCTTGAATATCGTCGAGAGCCTCATACCAAATATCTCTAAGTTGGGGAAATTAATAACTTACTTACTTACTTATTTATGGAGCTGAGTCCTTGTTGAGAAGCCAAATCTGCAGTTACTCAAGAATTTCCCAGAATTTTATGGAACCCGAAGGTTCATTACCATGTTCACAAGAGCCCTCCAATGGTACCTATCCTGAGCCAGAACAATCCAATCAATACCATTCCATTCTCTCTCTCTAAGATCCATTTAATATTGACCACCCACCTACGCCTTGGTCTTCCCAGTGGTCTCTTTCTTTCTGACTTTCCCACCAATATCCTATATATCCTCTTCTCCCCCATTTGTGCTACATGCCCTGCCCTCAGCCTACGTGACTTGATCATTCTAATTATACTTGGAGAAGAGTACAAGTTATGTAGCTCCTCATTATGCAGTTTTCTCCTAACTCCTGCCACTTCAGCCCTCTTTGGTCCAAATATTCTCCTCAGCACCCTGTTCTCAAAAATACCTTCAGTCTATGTTCCTCCCTTAATGTCAGGGACCAAGTTTCACACCCATACAGAACCATAGGCAAAATTAAATTTTTGTATATTCTAATTTTTATGTTTTTGGACAGCAGACGAGAATACAAAAGGTTCTGGACTGAGTGTTAGCAAGCATTACCCGAGTTCAGTCTCCTCTTAATTTCCTCTGAATCAGGTTTCGATCTGCTGTCGTCGTTACCAAATATTTGAACTGTGCCACATTTTCAAAACATCCGTTTTCTATAGTTATGTCATGACTTTGCCCTGCATTTTGGTGACGAGACAGCGACTTCTCTGTTTCCACATGCTTTTACGCTGGTATTTTGCTCGAATTATTTTACCCTGAAGATAGAGGCAATAAGTTCCCCCAGAACGCTGATTGGCTTTCAACGGACTATACGCCGTTGTATCCCAGAAGACAATACTCTTCATAAACCTAAGAACCTCAAATTCTGCTACAGAAAATTTTTAGAGGGGAAAGAACATATGTAATTCTCTGTCAAACCTGTTACGTATCTGGTCAGGACTACCGGGTGATCCAAGATGTGTAGAGTTTTGGGCTGCTCGGAAGCTAGGATCGTGGTTCCAGTTCCTACTTACGAAATGTATGTGCACATCTTTGCCCTTGCGTGTTTATCACAGTAGGCACGGAGATTGTATTTGGCGATCTTCCGTCCAAGTAAGCATAGACGTACTAAATACATACTCAAAACATTCATTAATTCAGAACTGAGTCCCATCTGCATGTAGGGGATGAAGGACTCCTTGGGGAGTAAAGTGCCACTACCTTGAAGCTGAACAAACTTCTGCCTTGAGTCTTCAAGGAACGATAATTAGATGCTGGAATATCATTGCTTTGCTAAAATTTACACAAAGACATCACGTGATATGGGGCACGTGATAGCATAGTTGGTTCAGGTACTTTGCTACAAGCCGGAACTTAGCGATTTCGATTCCCGACGGGGGTCATTCAATTTTTTAAGTTCACCTAAATCGCCATTTGTGAGCCGACTGTCTACAAAATGTGGGAGTCTCGACGTCTCACAACGCTATGAGCCTCCACGGCCTGTTACAAGGATACCGTTTACATACGACCAGCAGTGTGGATCCTTATAAAGGGATTGAATCGCTTATGGTTGGTTCTTAGCTTAGGCTTATTAACTGCGCTGAATGAGCTGAAGAAGTTACCAACTTTGAGAATTATTTATTTACGGTTTATTTAGCTATGCTGTCAGCGGTCTCCGTAGTCTAGAGGTAACGTTCCCACCTCATGACTCGTAGTACGCGGGTTCAAATTCCCGGCGGAGTTCGTCGAATTTTTGAGAGCGGAAAAATTCAGGGAACAAGTCCTCCGGGAGGGACTTTAAGCCGTGGGTCCCGTGTCGTAGCTTTACGGCACGTAAAAAAAAAACCTCATATCTCCTAAGGAGGTCACTGAGTCAAATTACGGACGTTTCCCGCCCAACAGCAGTCCATAATACCTCTGGTAGATGGGGGAAGCATTATAGATACCTCTCAGCTAGTAGAGCCGGTCTCGCTGGCTGGGCGGGACTGATGGTAAGCACCTGTACCGGTAGGATATAGAGACTGGTAGAAATCATAGAGGGAAGCACAATGGACCAATACAGGTCTCAGTGCATGGGGAAACCCACCCTCTCCAATAACTAACTAACTAGCTCTGCTGTCAATAATCCGTGCGAAATGAAACAGGAAATTCTATGGAAGGCAAGAGTCGTGTCCTAACTTGAGGTGCTATTCCAGCTTCTACCACAAGGAAAAACTTATCATGTCTCCGGCTTCATATTTTAAACCGGAACCTTCCGATTGGGAACTGCGACACTCAATTGAATGGATAAGGAAAAAAATTCTGCGTGGCCTACATTGAAATAGGAAAGACAGACCAAGCAAACTTACCAAGGCAGCATTCCTGTACGGGTAAGCGAGGACGAATGGAATAAAAGCATAGTTAACTGAGTCAAGATAGCCGGTTAATCGGTCGAAAGTCGAATAGGAAATTATCGTTTCTGACTGCACTCCAACTCCCCGAATATAAGTTCATTAACGGTGTGCAAACCTGCTTTGTAGCTGACGGTAGGTTGATCAGATGAGCGACTGAAAAAAATGTGTTTATTTCTTTTCCACAAACTGTAATCCCTTTTTTAGTACAGGTTCATTTACAAACTTAAGTACAGGTACACAAACTCTCCACACCTGCAATCAACTAACACGAAGCACCGGTCATAGCTCGCAACACACACCCCAAGTTAGTTCGGTAATTTTGACAAACACAAGCAGGACTCACGCCTCATTTGCAGTGATATGCCCCATATATGTCTTAATAATACTGAATAATGTAATCAGAAGGAACCCTGTGCAATTGCAGTGGCTGAACTCCACTGTATACAACCGCTTTAGGGACAATATTCTTTCGATTCAAACGGACTATCTATCTATTATTATCATCATCATCATCATCATCATTCATTATTATTATTATTATTATTATTATTAT
>NW_019727393.1:1087238-1088865 GCF_002891405.2 Cryptotermes secundus | reverse complement strand
TCGAGCGGGCGAAGACGGTTCATGCCTTGGACTGCACGGCCACTGTGATCGGTGTCATGTCTGAAGTTCTAATCATCATTGTAGTTCAGCTGTAATGTCTGTTATATATCTTTGCATAAAATATTAAAATATCAGCCGACAAACAACAGAGAGGTGAGAAAATGGACAAACTAGAATCTGATATCGTGTATGAGTGTCCTCTCTTTGTCCAGCGTTGTTCATACGGCTGCTTTCTGTCGTTTTATATTTACAAACACTGTAGAGTGTTAGAGAGTAATAAACGAACGCAGAATAATGCAGAAGACGACGAAAGAAATAATAAATAATGAAGAAAATTCCAGAAAAACAAACGTATCCTGAAAGATCGAATATATACAGCTAAAATTCAAATAAAAATTAAGGTATTTAACCAAATAATTGACCAGTCTCATTCCATGCACAATTTAAAGTCTGCGTCATATACTTGTAACCGTCCAAACCTTTCAATACTCTTTAATGGACGCATGTTCCTTTTCAGCCATTTCAATAGAGTGACTGATTTATAAGGGTGACCCATCCATTAAGAAGTTGACATGCATTTCGCATTTGGACAGGAACAACTTATTTTGATACCTGGACCTTGGGTGACCGTTAGAGGGTCGAGGCAATTATGAAAAGGATATGTTTGTTGTCTGCCCTAAACTAAGACATAAGTGCTTTCACATGTAGGGTCCCGGGTTCAATATCTCTGGATCTCTTCATTCTCAAAGTTAGTAATGTGATTGTCTTGTACTGATGGTATCATGATTTGGCAGTTAAAATCAGCCATTAGAGAGAGAATTCTTGCCTGGGAGAAAGGCCGTCGGTTCAAATCCTATACGGTAAGAAGTGACGCTCCCGGAGATAGAGTGGGCAGAAGCACTTGGTGTTCAGAATTCATCAGAGTCAGACGTATCGGACTTAGCACTTAGAATTCACCAGAGGCAGACGTCATTTACCTGCTCTCTCTAAGTTTATCTAAATTTAACAGTATTTATTTGGCTCGATTAATCTTTGGCACATTACTCCGCACTTGCCGATAAAGTTATAGTTGACTCTGAAATAAACAATATTGTGATTAAGCAGAAATAGAGTATTTATTTGTATCAGTGGACTAGTTTAAATGTGCAGTCTCCGCGTTGCCCCAGTTATTACCGTGGCACAACCCTGAGAAGAGTCAAAAGTGTTCTACCGAAGCGGGCAAACAAATAAATAAACATAAAGATAGCTAGGCAACGGTCACGAGAATTGGTGAGCAGCGGTTGCGAGAAGTGACGGCCGTGTGCGGTTAAATACTGGGTGAATCATCTGACAACAATTTAACAATCCCAATTTTATCATTTAGAAATTCCATGAAGGTTACTGATTGTCAACTAAAATATTGTAACGTGTTTGCGTTACTGAATAGGCCGTAGAGATGGTTAATTGGTTTATTTAACAATCTACAAATAACGGCTACAATTACTTATCACACAGTTGCGGGGTTTCACACTTTATAACCCTAATCGCTTTAATCTGTTAACACTGTTGCGGGGTTTCACGACTTATAACCCTATGCGCAAATCAGTTCACTCTGTCTTCAGTAGTCTACACGTTTACAGTAGGGGAG
>NW_019727393.1:1084970-1087224 GCF_002891405.2 Cryptotermes secundus | reverse complement strand
TAGTCCGCTGGCTGTTACTTTATAACGCGGCGGCTGTCACCGTACAACTGAAGTCGCCGACTGCTACAGTAGAACTCGCTGGTAGCCACATTAGAACTCTCTGATAGCCACATTAGAAACTGACTCGTACCAGTTGTGCAACTCACTTATATAGCTGCAGTGCTTGCCGGTTGCGTAATGAGTGCCACGTCATCCTGTTACGTCACCGCTGTTGATTCGCCTTGCATAGTTACCCGGTTACGGGGCTCGGCTATCTTCGGCTCCGCTCGGCTCTCTTCGGCTCCGCTCGTGACGTCACCGCGCGTAGCTGCCAGGATGCGGGGTGATTACTCGCCTATTACGCGAGCGTTACGTTACCGCTGAGGGTGGGAGGGGAGCGCTGACCCACCCGCCGCGTCACTGCTGGTGTGGGGGGGGCTCGGCTTTGCGCACATGTCACAATATTAAAAAGGTTAATAAATATAAATACAGCTTAAGAATTCTGGCAATTTCACTCGTATTTATTAAAAAATCCCGAATGTTTACGAAGAAAATGTACTGCACCTAATTTTCTTTTTCTGTAAACTCGCTCGAAACACTTCCGCTCATATATATACATTGAGTTTCGAATGAGGTACACAGGAGATGGGCGCAGAAACGACTGTAGGTCTCCTTTTAAACGTCAGTTACTGTAGTCCCATTTTAATCAAAACTGGAATTTACTGTCAGATGTCAGGAAAGCTCCCCGAAGTCAAATTTTATGAAAAACTTCAGATGTTCTGAAGTTATTATATGCGGACAGACTGACAAACATGGCGAAGCTAATAAGGATACTGTTGAAACATTTCGTTTCAAAAGTTCCAAAGGCAAATATATCGGCCCTACAGCAGGGAAGGGATAAAGAAACAAGACAGGATGAAGGTAGTAATAAATAAACGTGAAAACAACAGAATATGGAAGGAAATGTGGATGATAAATATAGACCAAGATATGCAATTGTCTTACAAAATTAAATAATTATACAATTTGAAACTGAAGCGACTTTTGTCGGGTGTTTCAAGAGAGAGCAGCAAGAGAATATAGCCCACCACTGCACACGTATTGGAAAGGTGAAGCTATTCCTGTAGCGAGCCGTGGAGACCTATAGGATTGTTAGACGTCCAGGCGCTCACATTTTCTAGACAATTGGCCCACAGATGGCGTAAAGGTTATCAGCCTTACACGCCGGCCGCCTTTTACCCCCAGGAAAATTCCTGGTACTCATTTGTTAGAGACTGAATCGACCCAAGGGCCATAGTGCTGCAGGAAGGTTTAGGTCAATTGAAAAAATCCAACGACCTTATCAGGATTCGAATCGGCGACCTTCCACTTGTAGTATAGTGCCTCAATCAACTACGCTACCGCGTGCCCCCTATTGGAAAGGCAGAAGCAATAAAAATATGAAGATAGAAACACTGAACACACTGAAATAAGAAAAACGTAAGTGTGCCTTCTCTAGAAGTCGCTAAATGTACATCTAATAGCGCGATTTCCAGGATTCTTTCGTCTCTTACGTTACGCATCGAGGCTTTCGTTATCAAGAATATGTAACGTCGGTGCCCATTTCTGAAATATTAAAGGGGGCCAACTGCCTGTAAGGAGGCAAGACTGGCAGATGCAGGTACAAAGAACCCTTAGTCTGAAAGACTTAAATCAAGATACCGCCTGTTGTCATTCAGTACTCCATAAGCCAAGTCGGCGCCTCACATATATTAAATCAATATTGTTCCTGTGTGTTTGAAATTACTTCAGAGATAGATGGTTGGTGTCAGTGCTACGAAGTAACTTGAGAAGTATTTCATAAAATATGGCATACTCTATGAAACCAATAACTACTTTACTTTCAGCCCTATCCTACAACAAATAATCAATTCAGTCTTTATGTCGTAATGTGATAGAAAGTAGAGTCATCCTTAGGGAATGTGACTCCTTATTCTGCTGCTGGACTGCCACGCTGCCAATCACAGTGGCCGTAAGGTCTAAGGCATGAAATGTCTTCGCCTGCTCAAACTCTAGGATCGTGGGTTAGAATCTCACTCAATGCATGGATACTTGTCTGCGTTTATTCTGTATTTGTGTTGTTCTGTGTGTAGGTAGTAGCCTTGAGTTTGGTTGATCCACCGTCCAAGGAGACCTACGGAGTGTCTTATATATTAAGAAACCGAAATGAAATGAAACGAAGCGCTTCACGGATGCCCTATGCTCCAAATGGGAGCAAGAGGAAGATGGATGGATG
>NW_019727393.1:1057673-1084562 GCF_002891405.2 Cryptotermes secundus | reverse complement strand
GTGGCCCGCGAATACAGTGTTTATGAAATTACTTTCACTTTACAAAGTTTGCTAACTTTAAATTAATATTTCATAGCAGTTTCTTGTCATTTATCTTTAGATAGCAACCAGGAGGGTGCATTTCAACGAGCTCCAAACGTCAGCATTCAGGGTCTGTCCTACTTTTAAAGAAGTCAGTGAAACACAGTGTTACTTCGAGATAAACAACGAACTACCTGTTCACCTATGAGATCTGCCTGCCAACTGATGTACCCACCCAGCCTTCCACGTAGATCTTGGTGCCGAAACACTAAGACTGTCGTTAAAATCTGCAGAACCAACTAACACATAATTGTCTGCAGAGACTAAAGAAAAACACAAAGTAACCTCAACTGGCTCAAACAAATCCTCGAGCCACTTCAGGATTTGGTCCTTTCCGAACACGAAGCAGTATCAAGTAAAGCGAAGGTCAGTAGTCGAGCGTAGGTAGGTTGATTTAACGCATTTATGACGTAGCGTCCTGTAATAAAACTGGACAGACGTTGTAATAAAAGACGGGTCATCATAAAAGGGAATCAAGTTTAATTATGAAGCTGCCATAGTCTATTACATAACACGAATAAAAATCATAACCGTCCAGGAACTGAGATTCTCGAGTACCAGTAAAATGGAACTACAATAAATCATGGTAAACGAAAATATATTGAGAACTCAACTTCTTCCGTGTATGGTTCTCTCTGGAAGTCGAAACATGTTCCATTGTGAAGTATTTCAGCATCCTGTTACACTGATGTATCACCCTGCATATTCACTTCTGTCTTTAATGCAACTCTGTTCGCAATTTATTTAATTAATTTAAAATAGCATTGAAATCGCGATCAACTGCTACATGTTCCGGTTTACTTGGCCATCCTCAGGCAACTGTTCACTTTTCGAAACCGCCACATTGCAATAGTTCTTACGTCAGATATTTCAGTGCTATCACATTTTTGTCATTCCCACTAAAATAAGTTTGTTTCGGCATATAAATCTTCACTCTTTCCCGCGCTATTTTCCTCTTGCCGTGTCCGTGTTTTTGTGTTGTAGTGTTTAGCCCTATGAACTTCGGAGTTGTGTTATCATTATTTTTATGTGCTCCATTAGTATGCATGTGCCCACTAGTCCAGAATATGCCACTTTGGTGACAGAAAAGATAAAGTTATGTCCCAAACAGTTGTATTTTAATGCGAACGATAAAAATGTAGTATCACTGAAATATTCTGACTTAAGAACGAATGCAGTGTGACAGTTTCGAAAAGTGAACAGTTACCTGAAGATGGCTAAGTAAGGCCGAAACATGTAGCAGTTGATTCTGATTTCAATGTTATTTTCAATTAAGGAGACAATGTGAATAGAGTTGCATTGAAGACGAAAGTGAATGTATACAGTAGTACTGTTCTCTTTGATGTTACACCGTGCAGTTTGGCAGATGTTCGGCGACATTTCGGATCAGCAGAAATGTTTGCTTTATTAACTGTCTGCCTTACTCGTCGATATTGAAGACGTGAATAACAGCGCGCTCGAAACGTCGATCAACCTATTTTAGACTATGCAACCTGACATCCCAGAAGAAGCAATTTTAGTGCCACCACACTGAGAACCTGGAATCTCATATTACGCCGTCGGTCAGAATTTCAATTTTCAGGTATAATTTTTTCTAAATTGAATGTCGAATTTTGGATCATTTTGTATAACGATATGAACAGATTCGAAATATTCTCAAGCAGACGCCAGGCGCCTGTCAAGACATACTACTCAAATACAGAAAGTGCACAGAACTACAACACAAACGTTAATTGCAGTAGTTATTGTGCCTATAGACACCCCATTTCTGTTTAAGCAAGTTGCCAATGAAATGATCCCTTGATACATTAATTGGCTAAGAAAATCTCTGATTTTTGAAACTCTAAGTTTCATGATAGCTTTCAAGAAAGTCCATTGTTGAGTCTAGCTTGGAACACTAAATTAATTTACATCTTCATATACCATTTCTCAAATATCCATTTCAATATTATCTTTCTATTTAAAAATTGCTATACTACATTTTCGAAAGATTTTCGGACAGAATTTCATAATGCAGTGTCTACTAAGTCCACTAACACATTTTCTTTTAATTAACAATATTAAAGGGTCACTATAAATTTAAAATACTTTCTTTGGTATTTCTTGTTGAACATCCCCTAACAGTTACAAGTTTGACAAGGAAATGCCGAAGAAGGTACAGAATATGTTTCCTTCCCTCAGTGTGAGACAGCAGAACGCGCTCACCAACTTCACAGATAAACACTATATACAAACACATATGTATACATCGACCACAGAGTCAGTTAGTGTAGCGGTAATTTTCTCAGCGTATATTTGGTTCCAATTTCGACCGGGATACTGGCTATCCAGGTTGAAATTTTCGTGGGCTTCCTCAGTCCCTCAAGGCATATTTTGGGATAATATTTCAATTATATCACAACCCCTTCCTTCAAAGTCCTTTCCAATTCATTAGTCAGCTACAATCTCGATGTAATAGAGTAAAAAGTGAGTGAAGCTATCCCTGTAACAGGCCGTGAAGGCCCGTAGGGTTGTGAGATGTTGAGACTCCCACATTTTCTAGACAATCGGCTCACAGATGGCAGTCAGGTTGTCAGACTTACGCGCCGGCCGGGCTTTACTCCCCAGGAAAATTATTTAATTAATTCCTGGTACTCATTTCTGTTAGAGAGTGTCGACCCCAGGGCCATAGTGCGGCTAGAAGATTAGGTCAATTGAAAAACAATCCAATGACCTCATCGGGATTTGAACCCACGAACTTCCGGTCGATGTACTTTTATATAATATACAGTGGTATACTAACTTAAGCTCACCTCCGAAATAGTCGTTTTACAGTCTATACAGTTGAGCAATATCTTTTAAGAACGCATAGAGGATGTCCAGAATAATGTCGATGCTTTTCTTATTTGTGTGTTTTCATCATTTATTTACAGCACATTAACAGCAAGAAACTACAACCGTAATGAAGAACGGTGATATGGAAGTACTGCTGATTTTCTCTCATTGGAGGTGTTCAACACTACCACCGTTACTGCTGAAACACAGCATAAAACACATAGTCTTTT
Organism: Cryptotermes secundus; assembly: GCF_002891405.2. Classification (NCBI taxonomy): domain Eukaryota; kingdom Metazoa; phylum Arthropoda; class Insecta; order Blattodea; family Kalotermitidae; genus Cryptotermes; species Cryptotermes secundus. The sequence goes on along the minus strand of NW_019727393.1, from coordinate 1,081,437 downwards.
TCTGTTTCTTTGAATGGGGTGAGACTGAGTCCACTTGGTACGTCGGCCACTAACTAGCCTGCTGTACCAGCCCCGAATGACAGATGATGATGACTGTGTGGCAGTCGGTGGAAAGAGAATTGGCAGGGGAAACCGAAGTACTCGGAGATAACCTGCACCAGTGCCATTTTGTCCGCCAAAAATCCACATGACTTGACCTGGACTCGAACCCGGGTCGCCGGGTTGGGAAGACGGCAACTAACTGCCTGAGCTATGCACGGCCTATATCTACAACGCCTAACAAAGGAAATAGAATAAGTCGTGTGGTAACACTATTCTGAGGCACCATGTATGATGTGTGTGAGTGAGTGTACACTTATATATAGTCAACACCTACAGAGTTACTGGGAATTTCGAGTGCTAAACTCTGTGGTCTGGAGGGAGTTATGCTTCTGCGGAAACAAGTGCAGTGTTTCGTAAAGCGAACTAAAATTTGACAGAGTAACAATCGGCTTACTGCAAGGTGCCACAGCCACAGAGCCACCGCCTTGCGGCTTCCATTGAGCGGATTGCAGGTAAATAATGCAGCACTTTCCTGATGCTCTGTCATGTAGCTCTGCTTTAATCCACACTCGGCGGGCTTACGTTTACTGCCTATGGCTAAGTAAATGAATAACTAAGTGCTTATGTGACTTCCTAAGTAACCCACTAAGTATCTCACTAAATAAGCAATGTACTAATTAATATGTATTAGTAAGTAACATGCTATCTAATAATTAATGTCTTTGGGATGTTTGACCGTACTGTTCTACCTTGAAGAAAGAGGCAACAAGTACCTTCGAAACGTTGTGATTGGTACGGGGGAAGTGACGCCCACTGTCGTCTGTGTGGGGTTAAGTATACAGAAGACAATGTTAGTATAACTTAAAACATGTAACTTGCACATGAAAATTATGAACTATAAATGTGGGCATTCCTTTCATTCTCTCTGCCTGCGTTTCAGTGGCCTGTGTTTCCACCTTCTCGGCCACAAGTTCACCCACTCCTCCAACTTACTGCACATCTGGCAACGATCTACCAGACTATACGACATAATATCCCAGAAGAACATACTCTTCACAATAATCGCTCTGTGAACCTCTTTTCATAACATGATGACTAATCAACATAATGAACATAAGAATTAAATCATTTATTTACTAACTAAACAATAAACGCAAGTAATAAATTGCTTATTAATAAAATAAGAAACTGACTAAATAATTAAATAACTGAAACGACAAATTAATGTCTAACTTGTATTAAAGTACGTGGTGGATATAACTGTAAAAATTTATAATAAAATGAATTGAAAGTGCGAAAATATTTGAGCAATAATTATCTCAACAATTTCCTAATTTTTCTTCACTAACACTTCTGAGCACTCGCAGGACCCTATTTCTGGCGGATTGCCAAGTTTGAAGTAAACTAGTGAAATTAAATCCAGGATTGCCATGGCAAAAGCTGCATTTAGCAAGAAGAAGAATCTTTTTACCAGCAAATTGGACTTAAATTTGAGGAAGAAACTAGTGAAATGCTACATTTGGAGCATAGCTCTGTATGGGGCTGAAACATGGACACTTAGGGCAGTAGATCAGAAACATCTGGAAAGTTTCGAAATGTGGTGTTGGAGAAGGATGGAGAAGATCAGTTGGACCGATTATGTGAGAAATGAAGAAGTGTTAATTAGAGTCAGTGAGCAGAGGAATATCCTACACGAAATAAGAAAACGGAAGGCTAATTGGATTGGTCATGTTTTACGCAGAAACTGCCTTCTAAAAGAAACTATCGAAGGAAAGATAGATGGGCGGATAGAAGTGACAAGAAGACGAGGAAGAAGACGTAAGAAGATGCTGGATGACCTTGGGGACAGAAGAGGATACTGTCATTTGAAGGAGAAAGCTCTAGATCGCATTAAGTGGAGGAATTGTTTTGGAAGAGACTGTGGACCTGTCGTCTTGACAGATTACTGATGATGATGATGATTCTGACACTAATGATTTGCGTGCAATTAAGTGGTAGCTCATTTTTCTGGTTTATCTTACGACGCTATAAATTCCTAGATTATATGGTATCGAATTGCAGCGTAATTGATGAATTATGAGTTCCAAAGAATTTGAAAAGGATTGGCATCAGGCTTTTCGAAATATAATCCTGACTTTGCCTAGAAGAGCTTTGAAGAACCACGAAAAACCAGAGACACGTTAAATTATTCCCCGAGAGAGATTTTAAGGAACACCTACAGACTACACCTGCCGTTACAGATACACTAACCTGCTCGTTTTGAATAGTATTGAACGACAAAGGAATAAAGGGTGAGGGAATCCTGGCCTGTTTTAACTAATAACAGATTTTGAGCTCATGGATAGGATGGAAACTATGCATATAATTTAACTTATAAGATCTGAAGGTAAAAACCACTTCGGAGACATATACGTGAAGTGAAAGATGTTATGAGGGTGCTGAATGGGTTCGTCAGGTTCAGAATAGGGTTAAATGATTGACCCTTGTGGACAGAGTAATGAACTTTCGTGTTGCTAAAGACGAAGTGAGCGACTATCAGCTTCTCAAGACAGGCTGTGCCATAATTTGCCTGAAGAGACTAAATGAAGCTAAGCATAGTCACGGAGACGAGCCGCTATTTCGCGAGTACGAGTACAAATGTTGTCCACTGAACCACGATGTAAGGCAAACTACAGACAGATCGGTAGAAGTCTGAATGCCTTCTAATGAAGCTCTTGAGGCTACTGTTTAATGGCGATTTCTTGTTATGTCTGCGGCTGGCTGCATGTACCAAGACATCATTCAAATTTGTACTGCTGCAGCTTCAAACGAAGCTGTGACGGAAGAAGACTTAGAACGCCTTGGGTTAGTTACATTTCTGGCATACTAAATATGTTTTAAGAAGCAAGGCACATAATTCATGAGGAAGTATCCAAACTTTGTGACGGACATGTCTTCAGCGGACTGTTTTCATACATAACAAACGCAAGAGACCTCGCTGAATCCTTTGCATGCTGCCACACACCATGGCTGTCCCGCTGTCCAGAATATCGATTATCCACCATTGATTTTCAATGACGAAATGTCATAGTTATATTTATGGATATGAGGCAATTACAACAGAGACCTTTCCGAGTCAATCACTGATATATATATACATATAACACATTGAATTTTACACTGAGAAGAAAACCGTTGCATTCGACTACTTATAGCTGTGTAGAAACACTGTTTATCAACTGTATAAATATTTGTCAGAGTATCAATTATTTATCCAAATAATTAAAATATCTGCTAAGCAGTAAAATAGGAAACACCTAAATAACTAATGACTATAAAATTAAAAATGATGGAGCACAATGTTCAGATAATAAAGACTTGATATGGTATACGTTATGTACCTGCATTATTCTCGTCTGAGTTATAACATCCCTGAAGGTGGAGGTAACATGTTCGGCTGAAACGCTGATATCGGCCTATAAGACTACACGTTGTCACTAACAAAGACCACATGCGGAAGATACTTCATAATCTGCATTAGTCATCTAATATTTTGAGGCGATTTAACTGAACACACATTTTTCCCCCTCTCGCTCCCACTTTGGAGCATAGGGCTGATTTTTCTCAGCCTCATGATCATTTTACAGACGGTAGGACTCCTCGGATGGGTGATCAGCTCGTCGCAAGGCCTCTACCTAAACACAGGCAAACACAGAATAAACTCATACACACATCAAACATCCATTCCTTTTGTGGGATCAGAACCCATGATCACGGCTTTTCAGCAAACAAAGAGAGTACATGTCTCAGACCGCTCAGCTACCGTGACCGGCGTTGAAGGCATAGGCTGTGAATAATACCTACAAATGTGTTTAAGCTTTGTGACGCATATACGAAATCTTAAAGGGGAGATAAATTGAGCAGTGACATGTGGACTGGAATCATCTGGCTGAAGATAGGGTCCCAAGACAAGCGTGTCTGAACACTGCAGTAAAATTTCGGGTTCCATAAATCAGGGATCTTCCTCACGAGCTGAATTCTTTCAGCTTTCAAGGCACGGCTCTGTGAACGTACAATGGACTGAGATGTTCCGTTATAAGGTTTGTAGGTAAAACCCGATATGTATGTGTTACTGGTTGTTCGCTCCCCTGTCTCTCATTCAACTACAGACCTCAATCCATTATATAAATAATTTCACCGATTTTAAAGAAAATGTTATCAATTTATTGCAAATTGAGTCCCATGAATATCTCTAATTATTAACTCTCCGGCATCAACATCACAAGCCGTTTAATTTTTTAATTATGAGGAAGAATAGAGGAATTAATGTAGGGTAATATGATGTTTTATGTTTTAAAGTGTCTCAACTTATTCTTAACACAAAGTTCTTATCCGAACGAGCCATCTTCTGTTACGCCTGAAGCTTTTCGCTCCTATATCGTGTAACATAAAGTTCTCAAGGAGCTCAATATGATAAGTGACGCTGTACAGTCTTGTAGAAAAGCATTGAATGTGGAGGAACCTGCGAACTCCGTCTGTCCTACAGACAGAAACTCGCTATTTCCATCGTCGGAAAGCCATGGGGAGTCTCCATTTACTGCTGAGAGATATCGGGATACGTTTCATTCATCCATCGAAATCGGAAAGGTCGCATTCGCTAGGTGAGCTATTTTGAGAGCAGGGTCAAAATGGTTATAGTAACTTTTAGGAAAGTAGAAAACAGAAGGGAGGAGGTGTGAATATTTTTAAATTGTGAGATTTAATGATGCATAATTTAATTTTGCATATGAACAATTTGTATTACAAATTCTAAAGGGTTCTGATGATGGTGTATGACACTCAAAATTAATGGATTTTTGAACATTGTCCGTCGCCTGGTATTTTAAAAAAACATAACATTTTGGAAACTGTATCGGTTTCTGTCCTCAGGTGAGGTGTGAGAGACACCTACTCTGTTGGGCTCCTTAGAAGGGACTAACATCAATCACTGGACTTTCATCGGTCATTTGAAGACGGAACAATTGTGTCTCTTTAGTGTTTTCTTTGAATATCAGACAATAAATAAAGCCCAGAATCCCGGTGTGTCGTTATCACAAAAATATCTACTTAGCAGGACCTAGGTACATTATTAAATCTTGCTAATTACTTAATGTTTCACATATTGCTTCTTAAAATATCAGAGAATCAAGAAATCCCCCCACACCCTTTCGGAACCCAAGGTTCGGAAATTCAAGATACACCAAGAAAACAGTTTATTTTGTTTTATTAAATCCGTTTGAATTTTGTGAATGTCACCTAAAAAGTTACCTGAACGGAAAGAGGGCTCAAGCACAGGATCGTTTTCAGAATGCTTCAGACTTTACACTGCAGAAGGGTAACAGCTCCCTCTACAGACAGTTTAAACACCATGTGCTAACATAAGACTGGTCTGAAAGGTTAGTTCCCCCTGCTTCCACCACGATGTAATTCCGTTATTTGTCAAGATTTCCCAGAGAGTCGCGGAAAGACTTGTTAGAGCATCCGTCAGACCAAACATCTCTCGCCGTAAGGTTTGTGCTCCAGTCTATTCGTCACCCGGAACCGCTCGCCGCAACAAAGCACTTGGCTTTACGCATCGATCTGCATTCTTTGGGAACAGGGGTCGAAACAAATAACAAACTTTAACGCCTTCTACATGGGGGCGACTAACTTATCAACTCACACTTTCAGATTTATACTAAATACCACATAAAAAATCATTAACCTCGTAGGTCCGACAGTGTATCAGAAAGGTGTACACTTTGGTCGTGCCATAGCCCAAGCAGTTAGTCGCTGGCTTCCCACCGCGGCGGCCCTGGTTCGAGCCCTGGTCTGGTCAAGTGGGAATTGTGGTGGACAAAGTGGCGCTGGGGTAGGCTTTCTCCGAGTACCTCGGTTTCCCCTACCAATCTTCATTCCGCCAAATTCTCCATCATCATAATCACCCGGGGCAGGTACAATAGACCAATAAGCGGCCGACGTGACGAGTGGNGCCCCCCCCCCCCCCCAATATGCAAAATAAAAAAAGTGTACACTTCATACTTCTCCGTTATAATTCTTCATATCACGTACCAATAAATGATAAGATAACAAACACATCCCCGTACCTAACTAATCATCATCCCATGAAGATGTACGGGGAGTAGAAGTAGAGTTCCCTGCCTACTCAAGCTAAGATCGGCTTCTTTCTCCAGTCGGTTTAGCAACAGCTGCAAGTATCCACTAAACAGACCAGATAGAAGACAGATTAGAGCCAATACTAGAGCGAAAATAGGTGACTCTGCCTGGAATTGAAACCAGTACTCAAGCTTTTAGATAATCACCAAACTGACAGAGATATCCAGACTCCCAAGAGGAATTTAAGAAAAAGTAAGAGAACTTCTTGAATAATATTCCAAAGCCTAACTGAGGATATGAAATGTAGAAGTAATATTTCCATTGTTGCATGTTACGCATCTGTTGCATAGCAGCGGAGGCGTGTGCAGAGCAGTTCCCTAGCAACAGATGTCTCTACTGGTTTCATAGTCCTTGCCTTGAGCAAATATGCCACAATATGGACCAGACACCTCACAATTGCACAGACCGATATTCATGCTGGATAAGTAAACACACACACACACACATATATATATATACTGTATATGTAACCACCCTGAGGCAGTGCGTTACACGGCCTAGGCAAACAAAAATTACTTTCGTAAAGACTGGTGCCTTCTTGGATGTGACGAACTGTAGATTATTAATAACCAACGTTTCAAGTAACAACTTCTGTAGCAACCACCGTGAAACTTGGTATGTACAGTATAGCATGTCGGGGCCATCTTAACAGCGTACTTAAAGAATCCATGTCATCAGCAGTGCCCACACTAGGGTCTCTCAAGTTCATGAGAAACTGTCCTTAATATTATTTGAATTTCTGAACCGATCTTCACGAAACTCGGTGTGTATGTGTCATGCCACCTGAAGCCATCTCAACGGCGTACTTCATAAATCGTGCCCATTAGTAATACCAACACTACAGCTTGAAAAAATGCATTGTTTTATTGACTTCAATACGCTTACATACTTAGGTAAATGTAAAGCTATCCCTATAACTGGCCTTGAAGGCCCACAGTGTTGTGAGACGTCGGGACGCCCACATTTTCTCTAGACAATTAGCTCACACATGGCGCTAAATTTATCAGCCTTACGCGGGGGTCTCTCTTTACCCCTCAAGAAGTTTCCTGGTACTCATTACTGTTAGAGGCTGAGTCGACCCCAGGGCCATAGTGCGGGTGGAAGGATTAGGTCAATTGAAGAATTCCACCTCATTCGGAATTGAATCCGTGACCTTCCGGATTGTAGCATAGTGCCTCAACAAACTACGCTACCGCGTGCCCCCAAGCATAGATACTAAAGTTCTCTTTCTGCTTGCCGTATCAAATACTCAAATTACAGTGAAAGGAACTTAAGCGATTAGTTCTTCCCAGAACTATTTGTTAGAATGAAGATCACTTCCTACCTTGAAGATAGATCAGTCTGGTTATTCAGAAACTGTGGTAAATAAATATAAGGCTACACAGCGTCAGTAATCCTAAGTCACCACCATGAGAACTTCACAAATATTTCTGTGAAGTAAAAGTAAAAGTAAAGCTATCCCTGTAACAGGCCGTGAAGGCCCATAAGGTTGTGAGACGTTGAGGGTCCCACATTATCTAGACAATCGGCTCAAAGATGGCGGTAGGGTTGTCAGCCTTACGCACCGGCCGCGCTTTACTCCCCATGAAAATTATTTAATTAATTCCTGGTACTCATTTCTGTTAGAGGCTGAGTCGACCCCAGGGCCACAGTGCGGCCGGAAGGATTAGGTCAATTGAAAAAATCCAATGACATCAGGGGGACTTGAACCCGCAACCTTCCGGCTTGTAGCATAGTGCCTCAACCAACTACGCTACTGAACTGGCTTGATGTAGGATATTATGTTTTTAGGTGATGGTTATTCAGCTAGCCAAGAATTTATCTCCTTCCATCCAACTCGACGATTTTTCGTCGATTTTGAAAAAATTCGCACCGGAAGCTAACGTTATTCCTTTCATTTCAACTCAAAAGTTTACAATTTATATATCGAGGATACCTTTGAAACAAGTAATATTAACACCGTCAAGTTTAACTAATTAGGACAACAATAACGTCAAATTATGTCTCCTTCAAAATTTATTTTGTGTTATTCTCTAAATATTCAAAATTTCAGGACAGACTTCGTCAGGAGAATTTTATTATTCTTTTAACCTGCTTCTCTTTATGTCCAAAATACATGTAATCTTTAAAATGCAGTAGTTACTATAGGATTCTGACGATGGTGTATAACACACTGATATATTGGGTTTTTGGACTTTATCCATCGTCCTGGTTTTTAAGATAACTAAGAAAAACACGACGTTTCGGAAACTGGATCTGTTTCCGTCCTCAGGTGAGGGAAAACACCTATTCTGTTGGGTCCCTTAGAAAGAGCTAGTGATTGAGGCTAGCTCTTTCTAAGGGACCCAACAGAATAGGTATTTTCCCCTCACCTGAGGACGGAAACAAATCCAGTTTCCGAAACGTCTTGTTTTTTCTTAGTTAGCTTAAAACCAGGACAACGGATAAAGTCCGAAAACCCATATCTCTATGTTTAAAATGCAGGTAACTAAACTTTATTTTATAACTAAAACAGAGCGTCCATACGGACATGTCAATTGCGAAGCTAATTCAGGCTCAGAGTGGAAATATTCAGCACGTAACACAAAAGAAGTTGTAAACAAAGAGAATGTGAAAATACATTTATGCTGATACGTTTCATTTAACAGAACTAATGTTAATTATGTTTAGTGTGATGCAACGTTGTAACGGTCTGAAAACATATTTTAATGCTTACTCATATATATGGACATGTACCCTAGTTAGTCCCTTCCGCTTTGGGGCCCACACAGCCTCCTATCCAATGGGTACCGGGGGTTCTTTCCCCGGAGGTAAAGCGGCGGGAGCGTGAAGCTGAACACTCACCCCCATCTAGTGTTTGATCTATACCTCCACCTCCATATGTCTTCATGGCATTTGGTTTAATTAATTAATTAAGCACAGGAGCAGCTTTACCTTACTAATCCCTTCATTTTATGAATTTTCGGCGGGGAATTCTTAATTTATATCATACATGAAGTTTATTTACCGCAGCTAAGATTCTGTTCTTGACACGTGTGTCAAGAACAACAAAACCGTCATCGTCGGTGAGGTTCTGTAAAACTGCAAACAGTGAATTCTTAAAACATGTGCACTCAGATTTTAAGAATGCATTTTCGCTGTTCTCTGATATGCTAAAAAAAAATCTGGGACGTGAAGCTAGACTTTAAGTAGTGATAAACGTGGCTGTCAAAAGTTAAGAAGAAGATGGTCCAACTGTTCACTTCGCAAAAAGGAACCGTCAGATATCTACTGTAAACATACAGACACTTTAATATCTAGAAATTACAAAAGAAAACTGTTTCTTCTAGCCAAGGCACTGGATATCTTTTGAAAGAGAATACATTTCCCTGTCATGCACGATAGAACATCTGTTACGCTTTGCCGTTTGTATAAAAGTCTCTTTAGTTCCGGTTCACCTTCCCGCGTATAAAAAGAGCGACTGGGAATTCCAGTCGTCCCTTGCTGCAATAAATTAGGCAATGACATGTTGCATTTTAGCGTCCTGTTGCACTGATTCATATTCATATTGTGTATGTATTAACAGTCTTCATGTGCATACAATCCCATGTACCATTTCTACACTACATGTTTCGGCAGTATGCTGCCACAAGAGTAGAACACATCATAAGGCACAATACACACACAACATTAGAAACATAAGAAGAACGACCCCCATGTGGATGGTTAATAATACAAACGAATTTTAAAAATATGACGTATGAGATGATAGGTTTTAACAAGTTTTAAACACATAAACTTTATTATTATATAAGGACATATACAAATTTAATATTATTTGTAAATGGACATATAAAGGCAAGCAGTGAAATAGTTAACGGATCGATTCACATGAAGATGGCAGCATACTGCCGAAACATGTAGTGTAGAAGTTGTAGATGGGATTGTATGCACTTGAAGACTGTTAATATATACACATTATGACTAGGCAATGACAATCGAAAACAACAGAAGCCTTAGACATAACAAAGGAATGTAAACTGTGTAAGAAATATTCCGTCCAGATGTGTCATATGTATGCCTTTTTAATACAGATCTTATGTACTATTGAGATAAATGATGTATTGTTATTACTGAAATAATTTGAAGCAAAGTAAATGATGATACTGAAATTGAGAATCTTTCTTTTTATTTGTCACGGAAGTTTATTAGCCTGGGATTATTACTGAGGCAAAGCTAAATTTAAAAATAGAAATATTTAAGCAGGATTTGATATCCTCAAATCGATGTTTATGAAAACTGCTCTCTTCTGGGATATAGCGCCATGTAGTAGATCGAAGTCAACAGACTCTGCTTGCCACCTTCTTTCATGCTGGTTTCTTGTTCGGCTTATTCCTCGAAACTGAAGTTTGAGGCGATATGTTCCTCCGAAACGTCTGTTGACTATGCAAGGACTACTGTAACCGTTCATTCTAATTGGTGGACTATTTTGTATTAATTAAAATCTATATTAAGTTAATATCAAGTAAATACAAAGAGATCCGGCAGATAGCCAACTCGTACACGCAGAAGGGACACAGTTTTGCTATGTGGACAGGAAGTAACATCTGGTGTTTTCCTGGAATTCTGGCAGTTTCAGCAAAGTCGGGAAGTCTTTGAGAAGTTGAGAGCTGACAGCTCGGAACAGCGATAACTTAAAGTGGGACGGCCGGAGCCTCATACGCTGATCGTAATGCATCAAGGGGCTGTCAACCTTAGCGTCAGGTTAGCAACTGCCAGAATCACATAGCAGAGCAACATGATTGGGAATTCATAAATTTAGGAAAACTCCTAGTTGAAAACTTAACCAATGGCAAAAGTGGAGGAGTGGATTTCTCTTGCAGTCTGTGGTTCGTGGACCTCAGGATTCAGAGAGAGTGCATTCCACCTCAAGGAGTCTTCATCCAACTTTCGGCGTAGTCAGTCTCAAATTTACAACTACGTTCCTTCAGAAAATAAAGTATTACATGTTAAATACAATTAACTGTAAACATTGAGTTTCCGTTGTATTCAGAAAACGGAAGTGAATTAAATAATTAGTAAATGCAAAAGTCGGAAGTGGTGTGTGTGATTGTAGCGTAAGGTTCTTCCTGCCCTACCCGAGCCAGACCCGTATAAGACCCCGGGATAAGAACTCACCTCTACCAGTTACAGAGCAGAACCCAGATACTCCCGTCTTTCCCTACTTGCGAGACACTTAATGGTAGTACCGAAACCAAACTCTCGCCTACCAGCACCAACAACCAAGATCTTCCTCCCTTCCCACCTAACTTCTCGCAATTCACGAGAAGAGAGAGGAGGGCAGTTAAAGGGATGGGGATAGAAGTGGAGACCAACGTAAAGGACCCAACGAAGTGAGCGGTTAGACTACACGGCGTTATGTCCGATTAGGTCATTATATCTGACAACTGTTTGGCAGTGAACATAAACTGCACGTGATAGGAAATAAGAAGTCTGATTAGCATATTCTAAACTAAGAAGAATGTATTGCGTGAGGTTGCGCCATAGCTCAAGCGGTTATTCGCTGGCTTCCCACCGCGGCGGCCCGCTTTCAATCCCGGGTCTGGTCAAGTGGGATTTGTGGAGGACAAAGTGGCGCTGGGGCAGGTTCTCTCCGAGTACTTCGGTTTCCCCTGCCAATCTTCATTCCACTAAATTCTCCATAATCATAATCACCCGGGGCAGGCTACAATAGGCCAATCAGTGGCCGCCGTGCCAAGTGGACCCAGTTGGACTCCACGCCTTACTAAGCGAATCCGAAAAAAAAAAAATGTATTGCGTGAGGATTTCTGTACAGGCTACTACTCCCTAGCTAGGAAATTGGCGATCTACGGGCCTGTAAGTCATCCTTTGCCTTTGGCACGGTAACTTCTAGTCAGTATGGACGAGCATGGAACTGTGGCTAGGATCGAGGGGGTTGAGGGATGCTTCACATGGATCATAAATTTGGAAGACTCAGAAGCATACGGGAAGATAATATTAAGAGGGGTGTTAAGCTGTGTTGGTGAGGACAGAAGGTATCGCAGGGAATGATAGGAATTTATAAGGAACGGGTTTTACAGGATTCGCTAAAGGACACAAAGCAAGGCTACTTCAAAGGAGTCCATACCCTAACAGCCACTTCTTCAAAATCCGTACCATCGTCCCATACAAGGTTTCTCATGCTACAGTTCTATGCCTTTGGTCGTCTCTGTCGTCCTTATTTCTTTTCCTTTGGCACTACAGCCCCAGTGGGCCTAGGCCTACCTCCACGAACTTCTCCGCTTTCACTTCGGTTTTTCTAGATCTTACACATTCGGTAGGACTCCTTTGGCGGGTGATCAGCTCGTCGCAAGGCCTCTACATGTATACAAACACAGAAGAACGCACACACACAAACTGAACATCCATGCCCTGAGTGGGATTCGAACACACGATCCTGGTTTCGAAGCGAGCGAAGACAGTACATGGCTTAGACGGCTCGGCTACCGCGACCTGCGTCGTCCTTATTACAGAAATGTATTTAATTATGTTCAACATATGACGAAATTTTGGTTTACATTATTACAGATCTATTGAAGCATAGGCGCCGGTCACGGTAGCCGAGCGGTCTAAGGCATGAACTGTCTTCTCTCGCTCGGAAGTCGGGATCGTGGGTTCGAATCCCACTCAGGGCATGGATGTTCAGTTTGTGTGTGTGCGTTCTTCTGTGTTTGTATACATGTAGAGGCCTTGCGACGAGCTGATCACCCGCCCAAGGAGTCCTACCAAATGTGTAAGATCTAGAAAAACCGAAGTGAACGGAGAAGTTCATGGAGGTAGGCCTAGGACCACTGGGGCTGTAGTGCCAAGGAAAAAAAAAAGAAGCATAGGCAGGCCTCTCATATCTTCTCCCGTGATACAGGCTGTGTTACGTACTGCGAATATTACTAGCAGATCTTCCATGAAGAATAACTTTCAAATTAAGAAACTATATCTACTCATGTAATTAGGAATACTGGGAATCATAAACAGACGTAGGCAAGAATACAGATCAGATTTGTGTTAAATATTTCGTAGATAATGGATAACACAGTATTTACACTATACGGTTCCTTTCTTCATCAGTGCTTCCTCCTATGATTAAGGATATGATGGAAGAATCAGCCACATCCAGAACTCTGAGGTTTCTCTGCGTATTGGGAAAAGTGCCGCGTAAATTTCATATCGTCACAGGTACTGCCTGTTATTTCCATGGCAGGAAGCTGGAAACTGACAAGAAAGTTGCTGTGTGTATTAGATAAAGAGAAGTGAGCGTTCAATTATTGCTCTAGAAAGTTACACATACGCAATTTAACGTAATCCTCCTGACTTAACCCACAGAACAATTGTAAGGAACAAAGACGGTGACCCACCTGCAGGAAAGAGGGCACATGGCTGCAGGGTCAACCCGATTCCAGGCAGTGTAACTGTGAACATTGAAGGGAAAGACTTGATAGAATTAGAATTCTCTTGTCCATAAAGTGTAAGAGTTCAATAAGTTGTACACGTATTATACAAAATGATTCACAGCACCGCCCGGTAAGAATGATTAATAAAATTTCATATTTCATTTTCCTTAACATGTTTCCGTCGGACAGACCATCTTCAGAAGGACTTGATCAACATTTAGGAAATAATTATTACAATATCATTAATATAAAAATTATACCTTGTAACTAAATTAAGTATATAAAGTGGCTGGAACATTTATAAATCATTAAAACTAATTTACATATTCAAGTATTTAAAAGCAAAGTTATGATAAGTTTTCGTTAAAACTAGAACCAATGGTTCGTGTCTTGAAATTTGTTCTCATTAAAGGAAGAAGATTATCTATCGTGACATGGTTTCAATGCCTTTAGTGGGTCGGTCCCGCTGCATGGTGCACTTTGTCTTGTTGTATTCTTAATTTCAGCAATTCTAATTGAATGTTAAATGATATGTATACTGAATCACCTCTGTTCTTGCACGCTGCAAAGAGTTCGGGGAAACTTCACTTCTATCAGTGCTTTACTTTCCTATCGAAAGACCGTAATAATAAAGAACGCAGTATCGATCTCTTGTACTAATTTATCGAGTTACATCATCCGCTCTGTACAACGCTTTCACAATGCTTCAATTGTTTACCGCCCGCTTTTAATAATCAGTTATATGCATTTTGTCTGTGGCATAAAACAACGCCTGAAACACTGTACCTGTTTTATAGTGAGACTACCAGGCACTGTTCCCAGGTAATTGTCTATGTGTTAAGCTATACATCATGCATAAGCCGAAACAGCGTTGTGTTAAAAGTTATGAAATATACTAAAGAGATATGACAGAATATCTATAAATAGTCTTCAAAACCTTCTCTGTAAATCGAGACGTTATTTCATCAAAAGGGGATTAAGGATGGACGTCAAAAAAGGTTGATTAATCGCTGGATACAAAATACACATTGTCTTCCTAGATATTTCATGCTATTACAGAAGATATGTTCAAAGCGTTACCTTTGTAAGCTCAGTACTATTCATCAGAATGTTACAGGTGAAACCATTCAGTAATTACAGTATTTACAGATAATAGGGCATAGGCTTCTATATATATAAAACATCGTGCAGTACATAACGAGGGCAAGGGTGTTTAAAATAAATCGCCATATATGGAGTCTCTCTAACTCTTATGAACGTTAGCTGTGATTTGTTTAAAATAATTTCTCCAATATCAATATTCGAAAACTCCTGCAATGTCATACAAGAGGACTATGGAAACTTGGAGAATCTATATGGAAATGGTCCGAAGTGTGAGAGGAGAAGCTCTGCTACTTTTATTCTACTTGCCGTTAGATTACTTAACGAAACTACAGCAACTGTGGTCAAATGATATGATAGGATTATCATGCACGTCACTGATGTGTTTAAATTGATTGGGAAAGAAACGGCCTTCGCCTGTTTCGGTGTCCTGTTCCGGAATTGCGCGGAATAACCAAGAAAACAACGCGGGCCGCGCCATAGCTCAAGCTAGCTTCCCACCGCGGCGGCCCGGGTGGGATTTGTGGTGGACAAAGTGGCGCTGGGGCAGATTTTCTCCGAGTACTTCGGTTTCCCCTGCCAATCTTCATTCTACCAATTGCTCCACAATCACCTTGACTTATCATCTAGAGCTGGTACAATAGGCCAGAAGTGGCCGCAGTACAAGGGACTTAATCCCACCCCACTAGCATTAAAAAAAAGAAAAAAAAGAAAACGAGATATTTCAGTCAGGAGAACCGTAACTTGCCCAGAGTTAGGGCCGGCAATATAATAAACGCATCAGACGCCGTGGTGAAATAGGCAGAGAAGATTTTGAAACATATTGTATCTGAACTGTTAGATAATGCATCAAACGATAACAGCTATCTACAGAGGGAAGAGCTATTCTTTTGAAGCCGATAATCACTCGGTTTAATAAAATTGTCATACTTGGTGTTTGTATGTTCACCAGAACCGCCTACTGGATATCATCTTTGGATAAGAGACTCCAGTCCACTTCCTTAAACCCTCTTCAACAACTAATAAACATATAGAAATTTCCACCTCAAAATAAAAATAACTCTTTTAATAAATAAAAGCACACGTTAAAAAAATTGCTTTAGATAATGAAATAAAGTAAGGACGGACTAATTCTCTTCTGCCACTCGTCCGAAACGAGGCACAACATTTCACCCGACCAGAGCGTCATACGCATCCGTTGCAATGGTAAACATATTCATTTAGCTTGCTTATGACTGGCAGCTAATGACGTCATTGTTGGAAGCGGATATTACCGATCTCATGTCGATTAAGTCTTTCAAATTCGTACAAATCTATAAATATGGGCGATTTGGGCAGGAAGTAAAAAAAAATGTACCTAATCTGGCGAAACTACCCGCCAGTCTCATAACAACAGAGAGGTAAAATGGGTAATCTGGTGAAAAAATATTGTTTCTCATATCCGGTAAGCGTCGCGACTCCACAAATTTTTTCCCATATTCAAGAAATTTACTTCAGCACGTTACAATGTGTGAGACCCAATTAAAAAATTACAGATATCTCAGAAAGAATGTGTTTTCTCGCTTATCCATCTCGTGCAGTAAGCAAGATGATACAATTCCAAATTACATCATGTAATGTGACATTGTTAATTGTGTATAAAAAACATCGTGGGGTTTAATCCGCAAGCGAACTATACCGACCGAGCGACCGCCGCTTGTCGGCGAAGTTAGTGCCAATTTTAGCGGATAGAGGGTGTCGCATGGTCAGCGCAACGAATACCCACGGCCGTTAATTTCGGTTTTCTAGACCGGAGTGAATTGTTTATACCCTAAATAAATATAGATTACGCCTGAACTGTTGCTCTCGTATGTAATATTTACTGCCTAATTTTTATCCCAAAACTTCGGCCAATGATATTCGCGCTATCATGTTGGAACAAACTGTAAAAGAGAGGTTACTCACGTCAAAGACCACTTCTAGTCGCTCACCGATCTAACAAAGCCGTTGTCAGGCGAAATGAAGGCGGTTGTTATACTGATCAAACGATCATTTCGATTACGTTTAGGAGTCTGTAGGCGATCACAGTGGTCGCGTGCTCTAAGCTCGCTCGTACACTGGGATCGCGGGTTCCAATCCCACTCGAAGCATGGTTGTTTGTGTGCGTTTATTCGGTGCTTGTGTTGTTCTGTGTGTAGGTACGGCTTTGCGACGGGCTGATCCCCCATCGAAGGAGTCTTATTGACTCTCTAAAACTAAGAAACTGAAGTGAAACCAAGTGTTTCAAGGATGCCCTATGCTCCAAGTGGGAGCAACAAGAATAGTAGAAGAAGAGGAAGAAGAAGAAAGATATAAGAAAAACAGTGATGTTAACATAAACTGCATTGATTTCAAGAGTTTTAGAACGTATAATCGCGTGTTGAGGCAATTCTTGCTAAACATCTGGAGAGTCTTACCATATCTACGGGTTTATATGGGTCAGAATATTTTACGTTAAGGAAATAGCAAATAAGAACCGTGAAGCCGATAAACATATATTTCTGCAGAACGATCGCAGGATACAGAACGATGAATTATTAGCCTTACACACAACTAGGGATTTAAGATATAAATAAACGAACAAATATCTTTCTCCGAAGTTTACTTTCCTTCAGGTTTAACTCGTGCAATTTTCGATCCCTCACGGCTGTATGCATCTTTATCATATAGACCTTGCTCTCTCTCTATTTCCGTTACGTCGTTGTGAACTTCCCCGTTTCCGCCGTCCTACAGGACTCAGTTCTAATCGGTGGTCTCCCGTCTGCCGAACACGTCCGCACCAATCCGTGACGTTGACGATGATGACAACGACGAGCTGTTAGACAACTGTTGACGGCCCACCAGCCGCCGGCTGCATACACACGCACACGCTGCAGACAGACACATGGAGGAGCATGGTGGGGAGGAACACTCTTCCAATGAATGTCCGTGTTTCCGATTAAAATCTAGATACACAGAGATTTGTTCTTAGATTCTATAGTTCGATAGGTAAATTTAAACTTTCCTGTCTTTTTTTAATTGAGCACTACGCAATGAAGCAGTATGTGGGTGCAGGAATATCACGTCTTCTTAATCTCTGCACTACATGGAAGTGAGTGGTCAGCTTCACGCCCCAGCCGTTTTACCCTCCGAGAAAGAGTCCCTATGTCGACTGAATGGCCTTCAGAGACGGCTAAGACGTTGCAAAGAAAATCATAATTCTGTTGTTCCTTTCGGAAATCGGATCCAAATTACCCGACCGCCCAGCCTGCAGACAGTCGCTGTCGGTCGCTATACACGTTCATCTATCGCGGTTGTGTCTCATACTCGTGATTGATAACATGTAATGTCTAATATAGTCTTTCATGGGCAATAAACACGTACAGCGACTTAATTGTTCTGGATAAAATGGAACTTACATCTTTATTTGTTTACATGAAGTAAACATACGTAATTATAAACTTAATTTTATCCAGAATTTCTATATGTAATAATATAAATACCGTCGTAAATGCAACAATTTACTTGTTTGTAGTTCTTTATCTTTCTTCTTTTACACTACATGTTTCGGCCGTAACTGGCCATCAACAGGTGTATTTTCACTTACGTAGCTGTCACAGTGCAACAGGATGCTTAAATATAATATAGTTAACCAGAATTATTTGCATTTGTGTATTCATGAGGTCTGTGTACAGAAAATGAAATGATTAACTGAATTATTTCCACATTGACATGTCAGTGTGTGATGTCAATTGCTATCTATTTTTTTTTATTGCTAGTGGGGTGGGACTACGTCCCTTGTACTGCGGCCACTTCTGGCCTATTGTACCAGCCCCAGATGATAGGTGAGGGTGATTGTGGAGTAATTGCTGGAATGAAGATTGGCAAGGGAAATCGAAGTACTCGGAGTAAACCTGCCCCAGCGCCATTTTGTCCACCGCAAATCCCCCTTGACCAGACCCCAGAATCGAACCCGGGCCACCAGTGGCTATCTAGGTACTAACTGTCCACAGGTGGCGGCAGTGCTTCGTTTTACCCATCTTCGCTAATACGAAAAAAAATTTTGGACCTTGACCCCTTTTTCAGTTTCTTTAACCACACACAAACCGTAGGACTCCTTGGACGGGGATCGGCCCGTCGCAAGGCCGCTCACTACACACAGTATAACGTACACAGGCATCCATGCTTCTAGTGGCATTCGAACCCATGATCCCAGTATTCGAGCGGGCGAAGACGGTTCATGTCTTAGATCCCGCGGCTCCTGTAATGGAAAATAAGTAAACAGAGGCATAAAATTCGGACGGTCTCCAGTATCATTAATTTACACAACGTTTCCTGAAAAGTCATTATATGTATCATATGTAATTTATACCAGGTACAACGCACACCGTCATGACACTGTAAGCCCGTAATCCTTGCACGTGTGTGCGTGTACGTTTACTATGGGTTTGATTTTGCATTGTCGTTAGTAAATTTCAGTTTATCACAACAGCGATGGGTTGTCGAGCGTTAACAGGTCACACGAACACCTTTCGTTTCTGTGTATAATCTCTAAGCTGCGACTATTTGTACATGTTATTCTTTGGAGATGGCGTTACAGGTCGGCCTCGATGCACTGTTCGATATATCTGAGGCAGTATGAGATGTTATTAGCACGAAACTAATGACGAGGCTTCTCGCTGAATTCTCAATGGGTGTTACATTAGTTTCTCATAAAATACGGAAATTAAGATAAGGTGAGATGAATGGTTCTGCGAGAAAAGTGTCCAATTTAAAGCACTATTAGTAATATAAAGTTCACTATCTAGTCTAATCTGGTAACATTTCTAGCGCAGACAACTTGATTTTCATGTTAATTTCTCATATTTTTCGAACGACACTCAGGAAAGTACACAAAAACCACGGGTAATGAACCAACTTTTAATGACACGATTCTGGGAAAGTCACATTCAACATTTCAACTTCCTAGTGAAAGAAGATTGTCTCCAGTATCGCCAGTTTAACAAGACCTCACCATGGCTACAGCTCACCAGAGCTGGCGCTGTTTCTGGCTAGCCTATTGTCATTAAAAATAAAAAGACTTCTGTGTTATCGTTTCCTTTCCCTTCTTCTTTACATGGAGTCTAAATAAACGTAAAATTGTTTATAAAACTTGGTACGAATATTATGTCACCACAGTTAATTCTACCTTCTAATTTACAATATTGTCACGTGTGTGGTTGGGTGTGAGTGACTTTTAAGATGGATTTCGGTTTGAATGATTCTATTTATTGACACGTTATGCACAGAACTTGGAACTACAGGCAATTACAGAGCTACAGCTGTTCTACACACACACACACACACACACACTAGAGTTCCCACGCTTCACTAGCCGTATCTTGGTAATGGATTCATAAGATTCTCACCGTCACTACAGCACACTATGAAGTCTTCTTTGCACAGTCGCATACCTATCTTGCCATTTCTTCTCAGTCACCTTCGACTGTGATCTCTCTTAATTCCCTACTGCAACTCCCAACTCCGGAACTCTACTCAATTCTAATTCATCTGCTCCCAAGCTCCTACCCGGAAAGGCTGGTGTTTAGAAAATCTACTAACCCTTCTCAGTCAGAGTCAGAGTCAGAGTCACGTTACCACTGACGGTCAGTCAGTCTGTCTGTCTTGGTGTCGAGCCCCAGCTGGGGCTCATAACCAGATATTTCTTTTGTATGAAAGTTACTGTCCTGTCCATGTGTAGCGCCCTCTCTGACGAGAGGTCGGGTCTGTCATTTGTTAGTCAGTCTGTAGTAATTTGTCCATTGTCTGTATTTACACATATTTGCAATACATACTTATATAAATGTACAATATTTACACGGCCTCCGTCAGTCCAGGCTAGGTACAGCAGAATATGCCCTTTTATATATATATAAATAAATATCCTAATAGTATTAGCTATCACGGCAGTCTAGTCACTTGAACGGTCGTATGCCTGACCGCCGCCAAGTTTAAGCCTCTTATACTTTCTGTGTCGGGCTTCGCCTTGTCCGATGTTGCGAACATTCTCATTATCATGATTTTGTATGACTTCTGCTTGTTGCCTGCATAATTTTGTTATGTAATCATAAACGTATGGAATTTTGAATGCCATGTGCAAATCGCGGACCGGTGTGCGCCTTGGAAAATTGCCAATCGTGCGGAGAACCTTGTTTTGCAGGCGCTGCAATTTCACTAGATGAGTGTCTGCCGCAAACTCCCAGGCGGGACTAGCATAAGTCATTACGGATCTAATAAGAGCTTTATGGAGGGTCAGTTTAATGTTGGCGCTCAATCGCTCACTTTTGAATAGGGAGTACACTCTAATGAATGTTCTGAAGGCCTTGGCTTCGATCATTTCTATGTGTAATCTCCAAGTCACTCTCTTATCGAAGATTACACCTAGATATTTTGCGCTATGTACAAAAGGAATATTTCTTCCATTTAGAGTAAGACAAGACTCAGGCGGTCGACGACCACGTTTCCAATACTACCCTTATTGTTTGTGGGTTTACCAATCTGTTGCTTAGAAACGGGCTCTTCTATAGTTGCTTACGTATTCGTTGCCGCGGGAACGTTTTCACCGAGTCGTTGCCTAGCAATGGAAGTCTCAGATTCCGCTATTCCGGCTTTCGGGCGCCAAGTCACAATATCAAGATACAAATTTAACTAATACCAAGTAATTCAATCTTCCGAGGCGGAATATTTGCTAGTAATAAAATAGGGGACTGGAACTTTGTTTACATATTATTTGAAAGTACGAAACGCGTGTCATGGTTTTCCTGTAGAATATGAAAGTAAATTGACTTGTACATTTATGGGCTCTCGGACTATTTGCTGCTGGAAAGATAGATCTACAAATAGTCGATATGTAACTGCCAAATCTGACATATGCTCATAAATAATAAATGCATTCGAAACGGATGCGAATGACAAATCTAAGAACATGGACAATTCTGCCTTGATATTACTGAACGCTGTCAACAGTTCAGACTATACAGTGCAAAATAATGGGTTAATTAGAGAAGGAGTTATTGTAAACTATAAGGAAGAGAGACAATCACATTGGCCGAGTGGTCTGGGGCATGAAATGCCTTCACCCACTCGGACACTTTGATCGTGGGTTCGATTCCCAATCAAGAAATTTATGTCTATTTGTGTTCCTTCTGTGTTTGTGCTAGGTTGCGTTCTTGCGACGGGCTGATCCCCCTTCCAATGAATCGTACTGACTGTTTAAGATTAAGAAACTGAAGTGAAACGAAGTGTTTCACGGATGCACTGTGCTCCAAGTGGAAGCAACAGGAATAGAATAAGACGAGAAGATAAGGAAGTAAGCGGTCCTAGCCCAATTAAATATATTATTATTCTGGAATTTCCCAAGAGGTTCTGATGGAAACTATATCAAACCTCAGTCAGGATACTGGATATCCCGGCTTGGTTCCAAACCTGATACCTCCAACGTAAAGGTCAGAAGCGTTACCGCTTAAGTCAACTTGCTCAATTCTATTTCGTTGAAATAAGGTAACTTATTGTTACTGCTGTACTTCACAGGGCACAGAAGTCGCAGACACTGAGCCCTGACCCTTCTCAATGCCCCAATAACGTCAAACTGCAGACTGTCGGCAGCCAACTGCTCAAGCTGGTTCCTCGTTATCGGATTTTTTCTACCACGAAAATGGAGTTGATATGATCTTCCGAAACGTCAGTTCACACTATATCTACACGGTGACACATTCCAGAAGACGACATTCTCCATAGTCACCGCCATGAAAATTTCAAATCTTACGTAATTAGTTTTGTGTAGAAAAATAAACTGTTTCGCCAGTGTGGTAACACTGCTGATTAATTTCGCAGATATAGTATGTGGGCCGACGCATACGACGTCCCACGTTCAGTTCATTTTACGCAGTTCATATACATTATAAAACTGACAATAGGAGTATATGATGTTCAATAGACTTTGTTTACTTTTTCTGTGGTTCGTTTGAGGATGCTGACAGTAACTGACATTATATACCGTTGGATGATTGGATGATTTCACGAATAAATTGGAAAGGATATGGCAGGAAGAGGTTGTGAACTAATTTATTACTATCCTAGCATCTACCTGGAGAGACTGTAGATAATTACATGAATCCTGAAGAGGACAGTTGGTGGCCAGGACTAGATTCGAAAAGGTAACCTTTCGGGCACAAGTCAGAAGGATTATCGCTCGAGCCAACCGGTTCGGTAAAAATTACGTTTTAATAAAAAATGTAAATCAAATCTATCGTCGACATATATAAGGGAATTCCCCTACGGAGCCAGACTGGAAGCCACGTGATCCGACACTTTCATGTGTCAGACTCCCGGTACCCACAGGATATTACATTATAAATATGTAACGACTAGAAACATTCTGCTGTGTCTCTCATTGGCACTTCGGTTCGCAACTACATTTCCATCAGACGCTCCTGTTCTATTCGTGATTGATAAATTACCGTAAATAATCATAATTTGTTCAGAAAGTGGGGGAGAGAATTCATTTTACAAGAAGCATACACTTCAAATACAAAGGTCCCATTCATGTCAAATCCATACGATGTTCAGCAGGTGCCAGCAAACAAAAACAAGCAGGATCTAATTCACTACCACGCCGGCTCCCAAACCTTGCTTGTTCAGTGACCGGTAAAACAGAAATCGCATTCCCTACGAACGGTACACCGCCCGTCTCGCAGTTCGAATAGCAGCCTACAACTCTAATCGTGTTTATGTTGTAGTCAATTCGAAATCAGCACTTTAAATGATAATTTGTCAAACCCAGCCTGTCCCTCTTCAATGGGTGCAAGTTGTGGGGGGAGCCAGGCACCCGTTCCCCCCCCCTGGATTTTCAAAAAATAAAATATAAGGAAACATATCAATACTAACACAAAAATTAAAGTTGTTTACAAATGTTTTTACCTACATCTGGACAAATCTGTAGAGGAGTCCATAACAAAACTGTTCTTCTATTAAACAGCGCTTAA
>NW_019727393.1:1051006-1057511 GCF_002891405.2 Cryptotermes secundus | reverse complement strand
GGGAACTGTTCAATATGTGAAATAAACACGAGAAAAATCGTTACTTTAAAACAAACAAACTTTCAAGGGTGGTAGAGTAGCTTATGTAACAGTGCGATCGTTTAAGTGCAGCTCGAAAATCGTTCGGCGGCTCAGGTAGAAGAGTTGGTCTATCCCCGCTTCAACCCGTTCCGTACAGATTCGTAATAACAGCGGACTCGAGGAAGAGCGTGAGTACGAAACAATTTATCTCAAATTTCATCCGAACAAGTCCGTTAAGAGCCGCTGGAAGCTATAGCATATGCGTTATGTGCCGGCTGACTACTGTTGTCTTGTATGGTTTGAAAAGCAGCAGATTTGTGGCAATTCTCCCCAATCTTTTCGAAACTCCGATTACCGGTGCAAAGAGGTTGAACGATTTTCGAGAAAAAGGTTTTAAGTTTGGTTCCAATTTTATCAAATTTCTCTTCGGTGATCATTCGAAGATATGTTTCGATTTTTATTTTTCAATAACGGTCCTAAATATACTAATTTATTTACAATTTTATCAACCGTTTTATATTCCGAATTGTAACGGCCTGAAATCTGCGAAGCATCTGTTCACGCTGGTTCCTCTCTCGCAATTTTCTTCTTTCTTCTTCTACCCTGAAGATGGAGGCGATACGTTCCTCCGAAACGTCGGTTAACACAATATCTACACTGCGCCACATCCCAGAAGGCTGCCTTCTTCATAACATATGTTGTCTTCACAGTACCTCTTCAAAGATTTAATTGGGTTACGCCAACGAGAAAGTATAGAGGCTCTTGGTTTGTCGAGGCTGCTACCTATCAGAATTGATACGATGATCGTCGGTCCTGCCAGCTTAAGCGGCAGAACGATTTTCGAGCAGCTTTCGGATGATCGCACTGTATTAGGCTAACTAGAATTTACTGATCGACAGAATTAAACTACTCTAACATGTCCCGGTGTATCATTTATTCTTCTTGGAGCAACTTTACAGCTGTCCATAACAAACTGATTCAAGATTTGATTGCTGAGTTTCGAAAGCCAACGGAGTCAGTAATTCCCCTGCTCCTTTCCACTCACATGTCCCGTTACATAATGAGCATTGGGAGCTAATTCTTTGTAATAAGGCGGCAGGCATGTAAAGTTGGCCATTCGCCTCCAACAAGCGCTGAGATGTAAAATGCAGGGATCTCCACTCCTCATATAAAGTTGTGCATAGACACAAGGGCACCATGCCATGTGCTTAACAAATGACACTTTTATAGTAAAAATGTACTATTATTACTCCAAAGACCTTGGATGTAGCGGAGCCAAGTTCGAATATCGGCCGGATTACGAGGTATTCTGACAGAACTGCCATGGTTTTCTTCGCTATATACACGTACATGCAAACTTCACAAAAGTCTTCTGAAGCAAGAGAGTATTGTCTCATGCCAGTTCCTCGATTAAACATAATATACCCATCATCGACCTTACATAACATCTGTAGTTGAAGCAACGTCGTTATATAACTAAGAAATCAATGAGTTCAAGGTCTTCTGGTCTGGGATCCTGCCGATGCGAGCGATTTCTCGTGCCAACGTCAGCTGAAACTGGTGAACAGCATGCGAGCCAACCAGTGTCTGGAAGCCTTCTGTCAGCTGACATTCTACCCACGCACCGACACCTCGGCTGTCGACAGCAATGGCTGCTCACGCTGCTTTAGCTGTGGTGCTAAATCCTCCGATATCCACCGAATTTAATGCTGGTTTAGCCTTCAAATTGTCGTGAACAAGGTGTCAATGGTTAACTACTTCATCAGTTATTAAGCGATGCTGTTTCATCTGTATGTGCTATAAGGTGTCGACTGGGATTTGGAAGTGATCACGAATGGTGAGTAGGTAACAGCTGGGAATGATGCGGTTGTGACCTCTTTCAGTGAATGTACGTCTAGTAATATGGAGAAGCTGAAAAAAACACGAAATATTCTCAGGATATACTACAGAGATTCAAATGATGTATCTCCGGGTTATATACCTACAGCGTTACAGCAACACTACGTGGCTTTGTGAGAAGCGAAGAGAACATTGCACGGTCATCATCATCAGCATTTGAACCCCGGACGCCACGCTCACAGCAAGTCAAATTAATAACTGAGCTATGATGGTTTCCAGGTCTGCAGAAAGAAGGAAAATAAGAACGAAGAAGAAAGCAAGAAAGATGGAAGAAAGAATAAAATGAGGAAGAAAAAATAGTAGAAATAAGAAACAAAGAACAGATAGAAGTAATTAAGAAGGGAAGGAAGGAAAAGAAAGGACAACTGAAAATAATGAAAGAGGAAAAGTAAACAGCAAGGAAGCTAGAAATAAGACAAAAGAAAAGAAAAAATATAGATGGAAGAAAGGAAAGAAATGAGGATGAAAGCAAGAATAAAGAATGAAAGAACGAAAAAAGAAGATAAAGAGAAAAGAATGAAGGAGGAAAGGATTTAGAAAGAAAGCAAATAAGGATACAGAGATAAATAATAAATTAAAAGAGAGGGGATGAAGGAATAATGAAAGAATGAAAGAATAAAATGAAATAGTGAAAGTATAAGAGAATGATACAGCGAAAGAAAGAAGAAGACACAAAGCAATGGAAGACTGAACACGGTTATGTCACGTCATCTATTATACGCGCAACCAGGTAGGCCTAAGGCTGTTCGCTTGTTTTAAGAAATGACACGTTATTCACCTTCGTAAAGTTCTAAAATGGTCACCTTTTTTGACATATACCGCACTGACATCATTAAAGACAATTAGTCGGTCGGTCGTCATATATTTCAGTTATGTCGTAAGAACGGCCAATTCTTTAGGCAGGTGGATTACATACACCAAGAAAACAAAAACAGTCTTCTTCTTTGTGACACAAAACTTTTCGTTCGTTCAGCACACGTAACGCTGTTATTAATTCCACAGAAGCAAACATCCCTGTTTCTGCACGCGTTTCCAGCAAAGAAAAGGAAAGACTTCCCTTTAACAACTCCCCACACTAATGCCTCTTATGTTTTGTTTGTTTTTCTTCTACGCTTTGATCTTTTTATCCACAGATGTCAGGAAATGCCAATTGGTTCCACTCTAGAAAAGATTACATGACCTAGCTCTGAGGAGTCTGATGTCATTCACGCTCTGTGAACGCTTAGAGACCAAACAACCATCGCCCTCTGTCTCCTGTCATTTATTTTTAAAATTCACTGTCTTGATTGATCATAAGAACCTTCAGTTATTCAGAAGAGATACTCATCAAGGGTTTTTTCCTAGCGGAGGCGCTGTCAATATTTAGACTCCATACCGTCGGATGTAGAATGATTAACGAATAATTAATTTGAAAGCATTTGTAAGGAAGCGACTGTGACTTAATGAAGGTAATGTCCTTGTATTTCCTTGCACGGATGCACGAAAACTGAGAAAAGACTCAGCCAGATTCATTTCTATGTCAACTGTTCTCTGTCAAACATTTTTACAGAAAGATTTGTATATTAAATATATTTTTATCGTGACAAAAGTTAATGGGCCCTGACGTAGCTCAGGCGCCGGCTTCTTACGCCGCAGTCTGGAATTTAATCCCGGGTGACTTAGTGTGAGATTTGACGTGAACAAGGTGGGAATTGAGTCTATGTTTCTCCCTCCCACTTAATTACTACTGTTTTATTGCTCCACAGTCATCTATCATTGATCCGTGATTTGTGCAAAAGCCCTAACCAGGCAGCACATTATCACATACTGTTATCGTGTCTGGCTACTTGGCCAGTTACGGAATAAGGATGTTAATCCAAAACTGTAGTTTTCATAAAGCGACAGAAGACCTATCCAATGTTTAACAGTTTACAACCTATTTTTCACGTAATACTGCTTACATGTTGAAACGAAGAGCGAGAAGTTAGGCGTGATATCTATGTCGCAAGAATGGCTAAGAAATACATACAAGATTTCAATTACAAAACTTCAAGGAGAAAGGAAACTTTAGAGATTTATGCGCAGACAAAAGAACTGAAAACTTCGGAGAAAAATTTATGACCATATGAAATAGATTGAAGTGTCCCAAGACAAGATCCAGTGGCAAGCATTTTTGTAGGATTCTGATGCAAGAGTTAAAGAGTTATTCGCCTGTCAGAAAGAATTCTATGAAACTCAAATGTTCACTACTGTCCTCCCGTACATGTCTAAAGTTTCGGCCACACAGAGCGCTACGCTATGTTCGCTACGTATGCTACGTACGCTGTGTACACTCTGCGACGCAGCTAACATACGGAACATAGCGTACGTAGCGTACGGAAGTCTGTGTGACCAGTCACATTGGCAATAAAGGGAGATATTTTTCTTTTCGCATAGCGAACATAGCGTGCGTTGCGTACATAGCGCTCTGTGTGGCCGAACCTTAAGCCTCTTCCCTTTAGGCTCTCCGATCAAAACTTTGTATGGACATTAAGACTGCAGTTCTGGATTAAAGCGGGAGGAATCCTAATTTGTATGTTTGTTTCGGGTTCGCCGTTCTTGATACTTTGTTCTTTAGTCTGTTTAGCAATCTTGTTTCATTAAAACTTACAATAATGGAAGAAAGTTCGAGCTAGTATACTAAATACCACGGAAAAACCATCAGCGATTTTATAAAATGAATTAGAAAAGCAAACTGCGTGATGGAACTACCGCAGCGCAGGACGTAGTGCGAACTAAATCAAAACCATACGAGAATCCAATGGGATACATTATTAGGCCAGGGATAAAAAGGGGCGACAGATTTGAAGACTAAATTTTACTAATTTTCAGCAAAGAAAGAACGGCAGAGAAGAGAAGGAAATAGGTAAAGAACTAAAATATGCAGAAAATAAAGACGGAGCTGAGGAGGTAAGAGAGAAATAAAAAAACGTACAAGGAGAAACAGAAATGTGCAAAAGGGCATACGATCTTTCTTTCATTCTGACACAAAATGCATTCTGTGACCGATTTTAATTGCGAAAGGATCTCCTCAAATAATTATAATGGTGGATATTCTGCATTATAATAGCAGCACAATTTTCGAATCCTGTAGCTTACATCTCATTATATTGATTTATTAAGAACTACTTTCATTCTTTCGTATTTTTGTATTTGGCATATGGCATGTGTTACAGGTGGAACTCTTATTTGAAATAGACGTGTATATTCTTGTTTTGCAAGCTTCGATCGGGGGGGAAAATGCGGCAATGACAAGACATGTATCTTCTTTGCAATATCACCTTTTCTCTACATAATACGGAAGGGAAAGCCAGTGACCAGGAAACGATCAACATATTAAGATATGGCTGCAGCCATCTGCTCACATTTGTTCCTCGCTCCTGGATTTTCCCCCCTGAAAATGGAGGCGATAAATTTCTCCGAAACGTTGGTTCACACAAGCTGTACAAGACGCCACATTCCAGAACACGGAATTCTTCATGTTATTTCGGTTTAACTATCCTCACTTCCAGATTCATAAGAGGGTAAGTTAAAAATATAAAACTACCCTGTAACAGGTCGTGGGGGTCCATGGGGTTGAGACGTCGAGGCTTCCACATTTTCTAGACCATCGGCTCACAGATGGAAGTGAAGCTGTCAGTCTTACGCGCCAAACGGCAGCCCCTTACCCCCCGGGAAAATTCCTGGTACTAATTTCTGTTAAGAGACTGAGTCGACCACAGGGCCGCAGTGCGGTTGAAAGGACTAGGTCAATTGAAAAATCTAATCGAGCTAGTGACCTTCCGGCTTGTTGTATAGTGCCTCAAACAACTACGCTACCGCGTGCCCAGGTACCTAAGAAGCCAAAGCAAAATTAAATTGTAACATTTCTCTGTTCTCCATGCAAGTGTACGTCCTTGTGATACAGACACACGCGTTTTTAACCACGGTAAGAGATGGACTGAATAGGAGACGTGGTGGAGCCAAGAGTCGATCCGGGTGCGTGTGGAAGAAAACAATCTCTTGCTCCTACCGGGAATAAAGGAGCCCTTCCTCAGTAGTGCAGCCCGTAGTCTAATCGCTTTACAGGCTCAGCTGTCACTGTATTCAATTATATTGTCCCGCGTTCGGGATTAGCGTGACTAATAACAATGGGTTCTGGAATATATGATTGGATTTATTACAGTCAATTATAACAGCTCACACACTGGACTCCTTCTGAACGACGTCTTTCACTGCACAAACTTCACGAATGAACTCGCTTTTATAACTCCGAGTAAACCGAATAGAGGTCACGACCTCCAATGGTTCCACTGCTGCTCTTCATGAATGTGTTGTCTTGGAAACCGTGTGTTAAATCCGAAGCAACATCCTCATT
The DNA here is from genome assembly GCF_002891405.2 of Cryptotermes secundus. NCBI lineage: Eukaryota > Metazoa > Arthropoda > Insecta > Blattodea > Kalotermitidae > Cryptotermes > Cryptotermes secundus. The sequence goes on along the minus strand of NW_019727393.1, from coordinate 1,051,216 downwards.
TCTAAGTGTTTACAACTATCAGTTTTCGTATCCATGGATACCGAGTTCTGTAACCATTTGGTTTCCAAGGAGCAATCTCTCCGTGGCAACGTGTTTGCAAATTCGTTTCCTGGATACGGCCCATATGTCACAATATATATATATATATATATGAATATGAATCTTCTTTTCCATTCAACTGGGTTCAAATAAGGGAAGAATTTGAAAAGA
>NW_019727393.1:1034347-1049942 GCF_002891405.2 Cryptotermes secundus | reverse complement strand
CGGTTTCCTCCAAAAAGTTAGTACAGTAACGTCCTACTAGATCGCGTGGTGTCACATACCATAAATGATCCTGAGATGATCGGCAGCAGGATACGGACACACTGATATTTTTCGGTCTAAGGCATGAACCGTTTTCGCCTGCCCTAACGCTGGGTTCGTGGGTTCAAATCCCACTGAAGGCATAGATATCTGTGTGCGTTTATTCTGTGTGTTAGGCAGCGGCCTTGAGACGGGCTGATTCCCCGTCCAAGGAGTCCTACCGACTGTCTTAGGTTAAGAAAATGAATTTAAACGAAGCGCTTCACGGATGTGCTATGCTCCAAGTTGGAGTAACAGGAATAGAAAAAGAAGATGATTCAGAAGACTTCACTACTAAATTTAGTTCTGCTAATACGTGAAGTCGGTATAGATGTCTCTCCCTTCTGCGCAAGTCAGTGGAACACTTAGTGACTACCACTAGCAGCAACTTTAGTATGGAAGTTAACTTTCCAGGAAAGAAGAGCTTGTCAGTTTCAAGTCTGACCTTTTGATTCTGGTGTGGAGTGGCTCCGGCTTGGAATTGCGAAATATTTGGTCTGTGCTAAGTAACGTTTACACTGCAGACATGTTCTTCGGAATGTACGGATTGGCATTCAGAATCTGCGTTCTGAAAATGCCGAGAGGATATCATGTACTATACTGTTTCATGGTAGATATTACATACACCAAAACGTCGGCCAAGAAGTCGCTTTATCTGGAGAGTTTAGCAGTCACTGACCAGGTCAATGCCATGCAGAGGAATGGGTTTCCTGGTTGAGTTCCGAAAATTAACTACATTCATGTCTGCATGTGATATTACTCTACATTATTGTCTCTTATCCGTGGGTGTACGTAACTTACAGTATGATTTTCGATTGATGGCCGGATTCACTGCACACTTACACAACTTGTTACCACATTTCACAAACAACTAAATGGCATTATGTCCTCTCTTATCCATCATTTTGGACTGCCGTCTACAGAAACTCCATAAATTCTCTTTCGGCTGGTCCTCGTTTTATGCCTCAGAGCGGACCCAACATAAAACACCTTTTCCATCGTTACAGCCCAACAATACTCCGACTGCTGCACACATATTCTTTGCCTATCAATGAACGTCTACTCTGGCTTCGTTATTCCGACTTTCAGGTGTCATGTCACATTGTAATCGATTTTATCAAAATGTGTTCCACAATGACATCACCTCACTTGTCGTTTTCTCCACAGGTGAACTGACCTTCATGAAATTTTATAGCAATTTCTCTGACCACCATATTCATAATATTATTCATTTTCAACTTATCATTCGTTACTCTGTCACCATCATCATTATAGTCGGCCTTATCATAATCATAACCATAATCATCATCATCAATATCATATTATCTTCCTCTTCCTCCTTCTCTTCTTCCTCTGAAAATTTTGGTTCAAACCTGTTCGGACCTTTTTATAAAATAACTGAAAATCATGAAGACCTTGGCTGGAAAATATACACTCACTTGGAACAGCATTTTGCACCTTTTAATGCATGTGAGTGACCCAGCTCCTTGCATTCCTGCTACACACACGTACACAGATTTTGTCTTGACTCTGTGTCATAATTTCAGGGCAGGAATTGGCCAGCCGACCTGAGAGAGGGTTAACGAGGACTTATCTTTGGATAAGCCCTCTCCACGTCACGAAGAATACTACAGTAAATTAACTTATAGAATCAGATGTAATTCTGATTGCTAATATTATGTAAATAAAAAAAATCAGGGGGTTACTGCTCAAGTCATTCTGAGGGAAAGCTAGTATATCAACATAAGTAAAATTGTCAACATCTGCAAATTTATGGGTAGGGAAATTTAAGATTCCTGAATGCGACAAACACGTTTACCGCATTACAAGATATGGCAGTTAGTTGTACATGATTTTACATCCTAGGCTTTCACCCTTGCAAGAAGAGTTCAGAATGTCCGCCATCAGCTTCATGAGAAGCAGCACCTGCAGCATCACTTTCATGCCCACTGAACTGGCCGCGAGGGGTCTGCATAACTGGCCACTGCCTTCACCTAACCTCAATATTTTGGCTTCACGAGAAGCACCTGCAGCATCAATTTCATGCCCAGTGAACTGGCCGCGAGGGGTCTGCATATCTGGCCACTGCCTTCACCTAACCTCAATATTTTGATTTCACGAGAAGTAGCACCTGCAGCATCAATTTCATGCCCACTGAACTGGCAGCGGGGTGTCTGCAGAATTGGCCACCGCCTTCACCTAACCTCAATATTTTGACTTCATGAGGAGTAGCACCTGCAGCATCACTTTCATGCCCACTGAACTGGCCGCGGGGGTCTGCAGAATTGGCCACCGCCTTCACCTAACCTCAATATTTTGACTTCACGAGGAGCAGCACCTGCAGCATCACTTTCATGCCCACTGAACTGGCAGCGGGGGTGTCTGCAGAATTGGCCACCGCCTTCACCTAACCTCAATATTTTGACTTCCATATGCGAAGAACATCAAAGATCTTGGAAGATTTGTGATTTCCACAGAAAAGACCGCCTCTGTGGTCTAGTGGTCAGAGTTTCTGGCTACAGTACCAGAGGTCCTTGGTTCGATTCCCGTCGATACCAGATTTTCTTAGAAAGGGGTCCACACAGCCTCGTGAGGATAGTTAAGGAGCTACTTAAATGGAAAAGTAGCGGTTCCGGTATAGAAACCAGAGATTATCGGCTGTGGGGATTTGTTGTGCTGACCACGTGACACCCTCTATCAGCTAAAGTTAGCACTAACTTCACCAACAAGCGGCGGTCGCTCGGTACATATAGTTCGCTTGCGGACTAAAGCCACAGAGTTAGTTTTTTTATGTTTCCACAGGGGTGACTATAAACAATTCCGTCTTCTGGAATGTGGCGCCGTGTGAATCTTGTGTGAACCGACGATTCGGAGGAATGTATCACCTCCATCTTCGTGGTAGAAAAATCCGCGAGCGAGGAACCAGCGTGAGCAGGTGACTAGCAGACTGGATGTGTCCCTGAGTAGCCTCCCCATAGAGGAATACTATGTAGGACTCGAGGTTTTCACAGCGGTGACTATGAAGAATAACGTCTTCTGGGATGTGGCGCCGTGTAGATGTTGTGTGAACCGACGTTCTTCCAAACCTTCGGTCCACACAAGATCTACACGGCGCCACATCCCAGAAGACAGCATTCTTTATCAAAACTTTTCTTTGTGAACGCAATGAGAACACACACAAAACAATTAAGTGTTACTTCTTGTCACAATAAATCCTTTTGTTTTATTCGAAACATCTTAATTTTCACTACCCTCAGCTCTGTAACCGTCGAAAACTGTAATTTGGTGATTTAACGTTTTCGCCTAAAGCGACCTCAGGAATATACTCTTCTGAAATTATGACATAAGGTTGTGAAACATCCTGTATCTTGGCCATCTTATGGTTAACAATGTTTCATAGCCATTTCATACACCATAAAATGTATATAAGATTTTAGTAACACTGGAAATGAAAGGCATTGTAGCCCTTAGCGCGGATATTGTCTTGAAGAATGGCACACAATCTTGAAGAACACTTGGACGGTCCTGCTTGTGCCCCGTGTTCCATAAGAAACTCTGAACTTGTCAGTATACGGTGGAGAATGTGTCCCTTGTGTCACAAAGATCCTCAAGTTTCTTACGGTGTGTCCAGTGTCCCATTTTTCTGAGCACGCGCTCTCGTCTTTATTACACCAAGGAGTTGTGAAAGAAACAGTTCAAGTCACCCATAAAAAATGGCCAAATTAAATGAGATAAAAGTGCTGTGAAAAGAAGGAAGGCGTAGGGAAGAGAAAGGCACGAAAGGGAGGATAAACGAGAAGTAAATAAAGTAACAACGCTCGGGATAGAGTGACAGTTGAAATGGGGTAAGGGTTAAAGGGGCGGCTAACAGTTGAAGCGTGTGTCCATGACACACAAGGGAGTGCTACCCGTCGGGCAGACTGACCCTTGTCAATCACCCCAAACTCCTACAAGACAATCCACTTAGTATCTGAAGCAGGTGTGGAAGTGACCGGGGTGAAATCGCTATCAGCAGACACTGTCCGCCCTGCACAGACATCATCCTCTTCCATGTAATTGATTACTTTCTGTTAACAAGAATTTAAGCGCATGCGTACTCGACACGACATCTCCGAACGTAATAAAGGATGCAGTCTCCAGCGGGACGGTAGTGCTGTAAGGTAAAAGTAACTTTCCAGCACCTGTGCGCCACAGATGAGACGGTGACAAAGCTTCGCGTAATTTTAATCCTTCGTAATCGAAATATCTTACGTCAAAGCAGTGACCGATCTCGTATGAAATGATCTAATGTAGAGTTCTGTGAAAGAAAAATAACCCGTCCCCTCTCAGCAGTTAAGGCTAGCTATCTTTCATGTTACACTGTAGCATCCGCTGCGTTACGTTGCACGCGCTACAGACCTATCTAGCAAACACTCAATTCAGACTGGTCACTCTTAGCAGTAATCAAAACAGAATCGTCAGTACAAATTAGAGAACGTCGAATTGTGTGGTAAGACATATAACGAATTAAACTTGAAGATGGCATCCCCTGTAGTCGAAACGTGTTCCTTCGTTAAATAATTTGCAGCCCAGTGTACTGTGAAAATGATCTTGAGATTAATATATATTAGTGAATGAAAATATTAGTCTGCTGTCCATAAGTGAGAGTTAACTAATTATTAGAGTTCAGAATTTGTGGGTTTTCGGACTCTGTCCGTTGTCCGGTATTCTAGAACCTAGAAAACACAACGTTTCGGAAACTGTGTCTGTTTCCGTCTTCAGGTGAGTGGGGAGACACCTGTGCTGTTGGGTTCCTTAGAAAGTGCTAACCTCAATCTTTGGCTCTAAGGTACCAAACAGAGTACAAATTCGACCGCCCTTTACCTCCAGGAAGATTTGGTAATCCTTTCTGTTAGGGGATGGATCGATCCCAGGACCATAGTGCGGTTGGAAGGATTACATAAATTGAAAAATCCAGTGATTTCATCGGAAATCGAATCCGCGACCTACAGGCTTGTAGCATAGTGACTCAACCAACTACGCTACCTCGTGGCCCTCTACACACACATGTATATACCAAGCCACAATTTTAGACAGTCCTGGAAATGTATGCTTAGCATTTTGTACGTTAGCTCAATTTTAACTGCTTTGAAATCTGTGAGACTTACGGTGGAAAATGTGTCGGCATAAATATGCATTTCATTATTGCAGGCATGTTAATCTCTGATAAATACGTAGCGAGTCGTGGGAGACAGATGCCCGACAGGAGCAGAAAATTATGTTTCTTTCCGAACAAAATAACCACGTATATCTGCCCTTCTTTAAAGAAACTGGAATCGACAGACTAATCTCAGTTAAAATTCCGCACATCAAATTCCATGAGAGCTCTAAGTTCAGTCGGAGAAGGATATATTAACAGACGCGCTGCAGATATCCGAGTGCTCCTAACCGCTAAGAGTAAATGTAAATTACTTGAGACTGTACCGTTAGAAATTCGTATGTAATTTATAGAGTTCTTTTTTTTCTGTTCTCTTGCGTGTTCCTACCTCCTATTTCTTCTTTCTTCGTATCCACCCATCTTGACCCCTCTTTCACTTATTTCTTTCCTTCCCTCACTTCCTTCCTAACTTATCTCTTCCTTTTATTTACCTTCATGTTTCCACTTCTCCTCACTCGACATTCACGTTTTCTTGTCCTTTTGATCTTACTCTCTTGTATTTATTTTCTTTGCCTCCTATTTTGCTTCCCACTCTGAACAAGTATGTGTGTTTACACTTTCCATGTGGCTGCACGACATACCTCTGAGCTTCACTCAACTGCACAGATATACATACACACTAACAGAGCCCCAGGAGGAACCACGTGTTTACTTTGCTTGCGTATGTTGTCTCATATGGAATCCATCACTGATGTGTAAGCTTTAGAGCGGGCAATGTAATGAGGCTAAAGGCAGAAATGTTTGTGATAGAAAGCAACGTGTTTAAATTAACCGTGGGAATGGATCTAATATTTACCCTTAGGGTTTCTTCACAGTATGGAATATTGAAAGGGGATTACAAAATGAACAAAGTGTCAATAATCAACTAACTCCATCGAGCAGGGTCCCTCTCGAAGAGCTAATAGTCGTGCAGCCCACTAACAACACGGAGCCATGTTTCTTTTGAGAAACATTCTGATCTATTACAGAATTTCCCTAAACTTTACGGAACACGAAGATTCACTACCGTGTGCACAGTAGCCCGCAATGAGCCAAATAGATCCAGTCCATACCACCCATCTCTAGTTTTGTAGGATCCATTTTAATAATATCTCACATATATATCTATGTCTTTCTAATATTTCTGTCATTCTGGTTTTACCACAAACCCTGCGTGCGTTCCTTTTCTCGTCATACGTGTTACATGCCCTGCCCATCTCGTTCTCCTTGACTCGACTATTCTAATTATACATTATCTGGGCGAAAAATATCAATGTGTTTTCGAAACGGTTACAGATACAAACATGAATAAAATGTATGAAAACCCATAAAATTTATCTAGAGATGTTAACTTCATGCTCTGCGAACGTCAAAGCGATATTCAAATACTTTCCACGTACGCAGTAACCGTGACTCTTCGACGCTGGCTATGGCCTGTCAAATCTGCATCGGACGTTGGTGTATCACATCTTTCGTGTATCCCCACACGTAGATGTCGCAGGGAATAAGATCCGAGGGCATAGGACGCCAAGAAATGTGTTTTGCTAGTCCTGCCCAAACTTTCTGCACTCGAGAAGACATATAAGTACCAGACGCAGCTGATACACTAATCAATGCTTCCGATGAAAACCTGACAAGTTTTCTTGCTTTATTCAAGTTGTCGTGCCTCTACCTCTAAGAGTTTCGAAAATACACTAATTTGTGTTCACCCAAATCATTTATAAATACCCTGAATCTGGTGAAGACTGCAAGTTACGAAGCTCTTCATTACGCAGTTTTATTCGGCGTCCTATTATTTCACCCCTCATCTGCACCCTATTCTCATAAACATTCACCCTATATTCATCCCTTAATATCAGAGACAAAGTGTCACACCCATGCAATATCACAGGCAACACTGTAGTTATGTACATTTCATTTCTAAGTCTTGAAAGAGCAGACGAGAAGACACAAGGCTCTGAAGTGAATAGAAGAAAGCATTACCCTAATTTTGATATGCTCTTAATTTTCTCTTTGATTAAATATCGATTTAATACTGTCGTTCTAAATGTTTGAACTTTGACACATTTTCAAAAGACCTATTGGCTTCTTTTTATCTTATTCTTTTGCCACGTATTCTGGTTAAGAGACATCAATATACACTTTGTTTTCTCTGTGACTGCTTCTAGATCAACCTCGTTACTGGAAGCAGTGAGAGTTTGTATTTTTCTTCATGATATTCGCGTTATCGCTCAATAGATCCTGTCATCAGCATAGAACAGAAGCTGATATGTCCCATTCAATTTTAGTCCCACGCGTTTATCTCGGTCTTTCCTAATGACGTATATTGATGCAAAGCTGAAAAGCAGTGACGATAAAGCATCTCCTGTTTTAGACCATTTAGAACAGGAAATGTCTCGGAAAAAAGTTTATCTATACGGACTTTTATATAAGTGTCATTTAAACACGTTTTATGATAGTAATCCTAACTACTTCACAGTTCGGTAAGAATAATGTGAAATGCTTCTCTTCTAACAATCGCACGCTTTCTTAAACTATACGAAAAGATGATTTTCTTCCAATTTTCCTCCATTATCTGAAGAATGCAGAAAATCTTATTAGTAGTGGATCGGTTATGTCAAAACCCAAACTGATGATCCCCAATAGTATCGTATACATATATGCATTTAAACTTCAGAGAAAGATGTTGGATAGATTTTGTACAAACTTGATAAGAGAGGCCGCGCCATAGCTCAAGCGGTTAGTCGTCTTCCCACCGCGGCGGCCCGGGTTGGATCCTGGGTCGGATCCCGGATCTGGTCAAGTGGAATTTGTGGTGGACAAAGTGGCGCTGGGGCAGGTTTTCTCCGAGTACTTCGGTTTCCCCTGCCAACCTTCATTCCACCAATTGCTCCACAATCACCCTCACCTATCATCTGGGGCTGGTACAATAGGCCAGAAGTGGCCGCAGTACAAGGGACTTAGTCCCACCCCACTAGCAATAAAGTATAAAAAAAAACTTGATAAGAGTGGTATTCCTCGATAATTCTTATAGTTAATTTTGCCGTCTTTCTTTAAAATTGTTAAAATAATAGGCTCCTTTCCCTGCTCAGGCAATTCTTCTTTACTCGAAATATAACTGACGAGCTTATGGACCTCAAAACCTAATGTTTCACAGCAAGCTTGAATCAATTCTGTTGCAATTTCATCAGTAGCTGGTGATGTATGTCCTTTAAATTTCGCAATAGCCATATAAACCTCTAAAGTGATATGCTCAGGTACTAACGGCTCAGCTGTACGTATTTCTATCTGCCTAACATTATTAACTTTAATTAATTCAATAGCTGAGAGAAGTTAATGAGGAGCTTCATAAATTGTACTCTTCTCCAAGTATAATTAGAATGATCAAGTCAAGGAGGATGAGGTGGGCAAGTCATGTAGCACGAATGGGGGAGACGAGGAATGCGTATATGATATTGGTGGGAAAGCCAGAAGGAAAGAGACCACAGGGAAGATAAAGGCGTAGGTGGGTGTACAATATTAGAATGGATCTTAGAGAGATTGGAAATGATGGTATGGATTGGATCGATCTGGCTCAGGATAGAGACAAGTGGAGGGCTCTTTTGAACACTGTGATGAACCTTCAGGTTCCATAATATGCTGGGAAATTCTTGAGTAGCTGCAGAATTGGCGGCTCCTCCAGAAGGGCTTAGCTCTGCCTATTCAAAATATTTTGGGAACCTGCAAGTAATTCATCATTCTCATCTTTACTAATTTACTAATAGGTGGTAACCGTGCTTAAAGGAATTTATTCCTCCATAAGTTTATAATATTCTTGTTCTTATTGTATGTTGCAAGCTCATTAATTTTGTCTTTCAAATATTTCCTCTTTTGTTTCCAATATATCTTACATTGTTCACACTGTTCCCCTTTATTTGGATCGGATCCTGCAACCGTTGCAATTTGGCTCGTTTCCTTTGATCTTCATCAAACCAAGGCTCTGCTGCTTCGCTTCAGACTGTGTCTGGCTTACATTCTGATATTCTTTCTAACAGTTTGCCAACTTCTATTAATATCCACATCATCATCATCATCATCATCATCAACATTATCAGCACCACCGTCACCATCTATGTTCTCCAGAGCTGTCATAGTCAAGAGTTACTTTACGACTGATGGCTTACCGCCAATAAGTTCGTCTTGACCTTTGAGACCCACGACCAAAATTCTTATTTTCCAAATGAACACTTACGGTTATAATCCTTGTGTAACATTCTCTCTGACGACAGGATGGCTCTGTTGTTTACAACTAATGCTGGTCCTCGCCAGCGCAGTCATTCTAAGGTCAGAGTCCCGAGCGATTCATTACATTTTACTGTCCCAGATTCGAGACTCGCCCAACCAGGAGGGGCAGATCCCCGTATTTATATCCCCCCCGAACAGGGTGGCATGGTTATACCCTCAAGCACTGGGTTCCCTTTTCGTCGCCTCGTACGACTCGCAGGGCTACTGTGGAGGTATTTGACCCTGCCTCCACACGGGAATCCAGAACTGCGAACCTGTTAACATTTTAAACCGATGCTGTTCCTTACCCTTTATGTCCTTGAGTCTCCATACTCAACATTTTCCTTTTCTCATTTACATGCTACCAGTCTCTCCCGAACATTTCGAATCTAAGCAATGATCGGTGCCGGTCACGGTAGCTGAGCGGTCTAAGGCATGCACTGTCTTCACTCGCTTGGAAACCGGGATCGTGTGCTCGAATCCCACTCAGGGCATGGATGTTTGTGTGTGTTTTTCTGTGTCTGCCTACAGGTAGAGGCCTTGAGACGAGCTGATCACTCGCCCAAGGAGTCCTACCGAATGTGTAAGATCTAGTAAACCGAAGTGAAACGGAGAGTTTCATGGAGGTAGGCCTAGACCCAAATTGGGGCTGTAGCACCACAGAAAAAAAAGCAATGCTCAGTATTACAGCCCGCTCACTTGAAGAAACGGATATCAATTATAACAGAATGCCGTCTCCTATCTATACAATTATGGCTGATATGACTGTACGACCTATGCCTTTCCATCAGATGTCAAAACAGGTTTATTTATGTAGCGATGTGGGAACACTGTACTGTCACGTGTGTAAGTGATTATAGAAGGGATTTGGATTGGCGACTCGATTTTTTGACCACTTATACACTCACGACTCGTGACTACAATTTACAGATCACTGACACACACAGACTAGTGTCTCAGCCTATTATAGTCCCCACTAGCCGTTTCCCGGCAACAGATTTTAACACAAGAACTATGACCTTCTAACTGAATTACACATTCCAAAATCATACATAATGTTTCTCTTCACAGCCGTACTTTCAACTGAGCACTCTAGCAACTAACTAGTTGCCCCAAACCATCCCGGTTACAATATCTCGGCACTGACCACACAGAAAATACTGTTCCTCTGTTGCTGTTGCTGTGAGAATGTGTTTAGAGAGCCGTTGTCTAAAAATGTTCTACTATATTTGCCTATCTCACAGTCGTTGCACAGTAATGGCTCCACCAGCTACAGTACTACTAACAACTAGTATTTTGGATGAGGCGCAGTTTACTATTCTAACTTCATTATTATTATTAATTTCGTGTTAACTCTCCTTCCCAATTGCCCGTATTAAAACATCTTCTATGCTTACTTTGGCACTGCAACTTCCTCAGAAAAATTCCGTATGTGGATTGGAAGCGGAGCCAACAACTGAGTGTAGAAATTTGTTTGGTAGGAAATAGACATTCAAGCGGTCAAGAAATTCTCCACATTTCGTATACCTGGAATCGTGTTCACAGAGTTCACAGTAGCGTTCCACTGGTGCCTAACCCAGTCAACTTCCTACTCTTTTCATTCATCCGCCATTTTAATACGTTCCTCTCATTTTCATGTAGGTAGGCCATATGGCTCTTTTCGCTTCAGGTTGTCCTTTAAGAGATTTGTATTCCTCACCCTCTCCATGCGTGCTACACGCTCTGATTATACAATCCTCCTAAAAATGATTATTCCAACACTGTTCAGCACAAATGATGACGCTTTACATTATGCAGTTTCCTCAAGCCTCCTGTCACATCATCCAGGATAGGTTCGGATATCTCCCACCGTAACTGTTATAAAATGTTATTAATTTAAGAGATCATGTTTAGCGTTCATGCAAGACATGGGGTAGTAAACTAACATCACTTATTTTACACTTCTTTGTCCTAGGTATATACCTGGAACAAAACGATTTGGAACACAATGAAGCAGCCGTTCTCGGAATTTAATCTCATATTAGTTTCTCCGTCCATGTAATTTAGACTTGATATTGTTGTTCGAAAATAGGCTTAGATTTCTCTCCATATTTTCTTCACAGCAGGCATCCAAACTAGCCTCTAGTAACAACTGTTTTCTCTTCGATTAGAAAAATTACATCATTAGTACAGATAGGAAGACGGTAGATTTCATTCCATTTCAAATCCTTTTGGTTTTTTTTTTCTTTGACTTTCTTAACAGCATATTCTAAAGATAAGATGAGAAGCAATGACGATAAGGCATCTGCTTACTAATGATTATTTTTAATACAAGATGGGTCCAAAAATGATGCCCTATTCGAAGTTTACTAAGTTTCGTTAATTGGTCAGGCTTTGTACTTCTTGGCCGCTTCTTCACTTTCTTAATATATAAGACACTCGGCAGAGCTCCTTGGACGAGTGAAAAACCCGAAGCAAGGTCGCTACCTACACACAGAACAACACAAACACAGAATAAGGGCAGGAACACACACAGCGACATGAACCGTACGACGTACGTACGGTTCATGTCGCATCAAGCAGTAGAATATAAAGTGTAGTCTTAGCTTTCATACGTGACGACATGCGACATTACCGTACGACAGTCGGAGAGCAAAGAAATGTATTTGGTCGCTCTAGTGTGAAAGGGAGGTCGTACGACATTTTTCCGTACGACCGATGTCGCTGTGTGTGTTCCTGCCCTAAATGCATGCAGACATCCATGCTCCGAGTGGGATTCGAAGCCACGATCCAAATGTTCGAGTGAGCGAAGACAGTTCATGCCTTAGGCCGCGCGGCCACTGTGATCGACAGAGTTTGGGTTCTACTGCATGGAAGTCATAATCATGCAAACTATTCTCCCTCACTAGTTTATCCGTATGGTATTTCTTTTTAAAGTCGCCTCTGTGTTGTTAAATTTTCATGTAAACTTTGAAAACAATTCGAAAATATTTTATGTATCCGTTTAACTGTCCGTACGATTTCGATTAGTTCTGTCTCTTTAACAACAAATTAATTTCAGGATTGGCAAGAAATTTTAAGTTCCTTGGCAAATAATGAAAAGTTATATTATTTTTGTTTTCCTTGGCACTTCAGCCCCAGTGGGACTAGGCCCTACCTCCATGAACTTCTCCGTTCACTTCGGCTTTTCTAGATCTTACACATTCGGTAGGACTCCTTGGGCGGGTGATCAGCTCGTCGCAAGGCCTCTACCTGTACACAAACACAGAAAAACGCACACACATAAACTAAACATCCATTCCCTGAGTGAGATTCGAACCCACGATCCCGGTTTCCAAGCGAGCGAAGACAGTACATGCCTAAGACCGCTCGGCTACCCTGACAGGCAGTGTATAAGAATAACATGTAAGAATTCAGTTCGTACCTCACAGGAAACTGACTCGAACCCACGATCCCGGTTCCCAAGCGAGCGAAGACAGTACATGCCTTAGACCGCTCGGCTACCGTGACAGGCGAAAGGTTATATAACAGCAATAATTTATGAGTATTACCACATCCAAGTTTCTCATTCATCTGTGGTCATATACAGTATATCTTTTGGTGTACCTCCCTAAGTATTCACCAGACAGATAATTGCCAAAGTTGTTACGTATTCATAAAGTTCACATGACATATTTCTCACATTATTTCTGTGGAATAATCTATCACGAAAATACGAGAAGTACAGCATTACGGCCATTTAATGCGCACCAGTGAAAGCACTGTCCAAGCTCATGGCACTGTCCTGTTATCTAGCGGTTGTACCCAAGGACTCCTGTTAAGATGTAACAGATATGCCTAGAAATGTGTCACGAGTAAACGAAACATGCATGCTGAATAAGTAAGTAGATGTACATGTTGAAATATCTAGCACAATTTAGAGTTTTCTGACAAAGAACCTGGATCATTATAACCTCACTCAGGCATGTTTCCAGATGTACGAGTCTAGGGGAGGACGGACTAATTCTGGCCAGTCACTCTTCTAACAAAGGATATCAGAGAAATCGAGAGATCCGCCATTTGGTCTTGGTGCACTTATAGAGATTACTGCGCGTGTTTATTTCGTGCTGCCGTGCCCTAATGCTTTGCTTCCAAGTGCAAGTTCGTTTGATTTTCACGAATTAAGTATGCACACATTTTGCAAGCTAAACTATATGCCTGTTACTGGCTAATATTCAATCGGTTAGTCGCTGGCTTCCCACAGCGGCGGCCCAGGTTCGATCCCGAGTCTGGTCAAGCGGGATTTGTGGTGGACAAAGTGGCACTGGAGCAGGTGTTCTCCGAGTACTTAGGTTTCCCCTGCCAATCTTCATTGCTCCACAATCACCCTCACCTATCATCTGGGGCTGGTACAATAGGCCAGAAGTGGCCGCAGTACAAGGGAATTACTCCCACCCCACTAGGATTAAAAAAATTACTGGCTAATAAAATGACATTATTTAGACGTCGTCTTATTTTCTTCAGCTGCACCCTGAACCTCAGGGACCGGCAGTCATTATCCTTAGGATGGGAATTCTGCTCAAGGCTGTTTCTTCCGTTATCACTTGCCAGAGAATAATGTCGTGTTGAACGCTTTGTATACTTCACATTTGAAGAGTAGACTCTTCGTACTAAATGCCACTTCAGATCAATTTTCAGCTTGGCATATACTTTTCTTTTATATTGCCATGTGTATAAAGCGACTACAGACGGGGTTCGAGCTGTTAATCAGATTTATTGATCACTTTAACACACAACTCGTGACTGCACTTCACAAATCACTGTAACACACAGCCTAGTGTTCTCAGTTTGTTATGGTCTCCACTGGCCGTTGCTTGGTAGCGGCTTCAAACGGCGGACGTCCCACTTCCTCTGGGTCCCTGACCTATTCCCAGCCTCAGCTACCAGCTTCTCACAACAATGATTAAATTTCAGTTTTTGGCTATCTCACTAACTCACCAATCAACTCACTCATTAACTTACTAACCAACTCTTCACTTACCGAATTCTCACTTATTCTGCTTATAATATATCAGCACGGACCGCGCAGAAGGCATCGTTCCTCTGCTTCAGTGCGATCGTTGCCGTGAAAGTATGCTCATTTGAGGGGCCGTTACTTAGCAACGGATGTCGTTACCTAGCTACGGGTCCACATGCAGCAATATCTTTCAGTTTTCTTAACGACAGTTATATATTCACTCTCTTTCTCTCTCTTATTCTTTTCGTCTAAACAGAAAACAAGCATTGCCCATAACTCATTCTTGCATCTAAGTAACTCTTTAATATGCCAAGAAGCTCTACACCGAACAATAAACGAAATACACTAGAGTTCTGGTTTATTAAGTTAATCCTTGTAGAACGAAGTATCCTCACTTTTACGACCGCACGTTTCCTGAAGAACATGTTAGTCTCTCGAGATATGAAGTGTCGCTCTTAAAGATTCTGAATACTTTATGTTACTTTACTGAGACCAAGTAGAGCACAGCAGCCGTAATGACAAGCAAGGTCAACTAACTTCATAGAGAAGAACAGCACAGTCATCCATTTAAAATTCCTAAGATTAATTTCTTGTTATAACCGGCAACGGAGAGGAGTATTATATTTCACAATAATTTGATGAAATGAATTCCCATTTTCAACGAATATTCCTGTGACACCATAACTGAGAAGTAAATGAGGCAAGAAAGAAATGATAATCAGTAGTGATTGCAATTCAACTCAAGCCGTCACCAGTACTGCCACCTAACGAATTTCACAAAAGTAGGCATTTGTTCCTTCTACGTCTTAAAATAACTACTACCTCTCAACGTTTGGAAATAAGATCAATATTGTACTATTATTATTATTATTATTATTATTATTATTATTATTCCACTCATTCATGGAGCTGAGCTCTTTTTGAGAAGTTGCCAATTGTGCAGCTACTCAAGAACTTCCCACCATTTTATGGGACCCGAAAGTTCATTACCGTGTTCACAAGAGCCCTCCACTGGTCCATAGCCTGAGCCAGATCAATCCAATATACAGCATCCTATCATATATATCTCTAAGATCCATTTTAATATTGTTCACCCACTCACG
>NW_019727393.1:1019589-1034196 GCF_002891405.2 Cryptotermes secundus | reverse complement strand
TGGGTAACAACATCATCGGGTACAACCAGTTTTATTTAATTACACAGAAAACTTCCGGTCTTTAAGAGGCCATCACCAGAAAGGAACTGCTTTACAAAAGGAACCAAGTTAAAATTATTTCAAAGTGTTTTAAAACATTTTAAACAGATTAACAGCTGTAAGCTTTAAAGCTGGTCTGCTGAATAAGTTTCGCTTTTACTGTCACTGTAAATGTAATTAATTAAATCTACCGAAGCAGCATTGGTGGCCAACAGAACTTTATAACTGCAAGGCACTTCCTCACGTGATCGGCACCTTCTGATGGTGGTCTCGTAAGTAAAGGTTTCTATGTATCAGACTGGTCTCACTCCTTAGGGTTGTTGCTCACATGATGTAAAATAGTGAGAANTGGAACATGCTCACCACGACAAGTTCTCTTTCCTTTTCTATATGTAAACCACAAAATGTACTTATTATCCACACTTAATGGATAGATTGTATAATTATTGGAGTAAAAAAAAAATTCACACAACTCGGGACTACAGGCAATTACAGCGCTACCGCTGATCTACGCACTTTACAGTTCATCGTTACACATGCGCTAAAGTTCTCAGTCTTCACTAGTCATTCCCTGGCAACGGATTTATAACAATCTGTCACTTCAAATCAAACATGAAGTCTTCTCCGCACCACCTAATTCCCTTCTGGTCATTATTCTGCAAATGCCAACTCAATTTAATTCTTCTGTTCCCAACTCATATCCCGGCACGCTGGCGTCTCGAAACTCAAGTAAACTCTTCTTTATAACCACTTTGCACGGACCACGCAGAAGACACAGCCTCTGTTGGGGAGGTCTGTTTATAGCTCCGTTGCATAGCAACGGAGGTTACTCGATTGTTGATTGAGTATTCGTTGCCGCGGGAATGTTTTACGGAGTCGTTGCCTAGCAATGAACTTCTATTCTGATTTCACTGTTCCGACTTTCGGACGTCATATCGAAACATGAACTCTAGAGACATGTTTGTAACCTGCGTGGGTATCCACTAATGAGTGTCCCATTCCTGCTAGATACTGACACAGGAAGCCCCGGTTTCTAATCTCTATTATGACTGATGTTCTTCGTGATCATCCTCAATTCCTCAGATTGTCTTCTGGAACGGAACACCGCGTGGTCTCATAGAAAGTTACGTACGTCTAGGTGTAGGTGCTGTCCCCCCCTACAAACAACAGTAAGATCCATCTGTATCCTGTGTGAAAAGTTGTTCTAATGCGGTGCAAATTTTCGAAGGGGTTTCACAACAAATTTCAAAACAATACATTAAATGGTTGTATTGCTGCTTCGACTTCAGAAGTCCTTACCTCTTCCAAGGCAGTGTTATCGTCGGTAGAGTTACAATGTATGAAAGCGTGAAACACGAATGGCATGATGCTTGTACCAAGTCTCATGAAAATCAGTCAATTTGCTTAAAACTTTCTTGGTGATAACAGGTTCACATACACAGGTGACACGAGTAAAATTCGGACATGTAACAACTCTAGGTTAACTTGATACATTACGCAATGCTGAAGATCGCAGCCATGACCTGTCTCGAGCGAGTCCACATGAGTTTAGGAATGCGTACCCATATGGCATACCCATAGCTCGAGAAAGATTCGAACAGTGTACTTCCAGAACGATTATCAGTATGGTTACGAAAAAAATGAATGTACACATATTTGGAGATGACTGTACCATATGATTCGACTTTAAAAATATGTGAGGAAGGGCAGAAATTTCCGTCCAGTAAGCGAACAAACCCATCACATAACTCGTAATATCTGATATCGCTTTCCTCAAAACATCAATAAAAGACTTTATACTTTAAGCTCCTTCGTGGCTTATAGATTATATACGAAGTAAAATAACGCAATAAATCTACAGCAATGCGGCTTTCCGACCACTTTTTGATACAAACATCCCTTCTATATTCATCCCCTCGGCCCTGCTTGCTGTCAGTCATTCATCACAAGGGATGAGAGGCGGTGTACACCCCCAAAGGAATCTCATGCTTCCAAACGAACTATGTTATAGGATTTTCACTTCCTGATCGTCTTGGAATGCAAGGACCGACATTCCGGTGTTTGCAGGAGCTGCGTTCGGATCAATATTGGCAGAATGGGATCTGCTCTTAGGCGGTTTATATCTGTCATACAGAGGGGACAACGCCAGCTAATGGGGAGGATTCTGTTTGCTCCTTTGACAGCTACTGCAAACATTGCTCCCTGGGAACACATTTGCAGAGGATATTCAAATATTAGGGACACGAATCTTGTGCCACTCAAAGATTACAACAGATATAGGAACGTATAGGAACAATTACAGAAATGTTTAGGTAAATGCGAAAGGGACATGTGTAAAATTCCTATCTAAAATTAGTGATGTCAATAAAAGAGGTAACTGATAAGAAATGAACCCAGTTATTGAGAATGAATTTGTCATTTCTTATTTGTCAACATTCTTCTTGTCTTTAAATAATTAATGTGAGAATCATAAATTCAAAAAGCATTGAATATTTTTAAACAGATAACTGAAGTAGGGAAATGCCAATCATATTACAGTTTTCTATGTTAAGAAAGTATCTTACAGTCTGACATATGTGTGTCATGAATGAAAATCCACTCTCGTGTGTTCTCTTTCATTTGTATAAGGCAAAGTTGCCCCTGTGCTTAAATAATTAAGCACTACGCTATGCATGCCTATCGGGGAGTGGATCTAATAGCCAATATTGCGCAAGCAGGAAGGGTTGACAGAATTATGAGTTACTGGGTGTGACCTGTTTAGTAAGATACCTAGAGCAGGATGGTGTGTTAAATATTGAGGATTTAGATATTGTAAGTAAGGTTCGTATAGGGCCGCGCCATAGCTCCAGCAGTTAGTCGCTGGCTTCCCACCGCGGCGGCCCGGGTTCGATTCCGGGTCTGGTCAAGTGGGATTTGTGGTGGACATAGTGGCGCTGGGGAAGGTTTTCTCCGAGTACTTCGGTTCCCCTGCCAATCTTCATTCCACCAATTGCTCCACAATCACCCTCACCTATCATCTGGGGCTGGTACAATAGGCCAGAAGTGGCCGCAGTACAAAGGACTTAGTCCCACCCCACTAGCAACAACAACAAAGGCTAGTATGGTTCAAGAAGCATAAATCTGTCATTTTGAAGCTGGTATTATAACAGGACAACACCTGACCTGGTGGCAGCTACCCTCTGGAAAATAACTCAGCAATAATTTGTGCAGTGACCGGCTGCGAGGCCAGTGACACGGTGAGATGGCATCACCCCTACTTTCAGCACGACAGTGAATACGAATGTTTCGGTGGAATATACTACCTCCATCTTCAGGGTAATATTCTGCCCACAAAATGGAGGCAGTAAGCCTATGTTCCTCCAAAACTCCGGCAGCCTCCCAATAGACAGCATAATGAATAACCGAGAAGACTGCAATATGAATTTTCACCGCCTTCAGAATCTCAGATCTGAAAAGTTAGACGAATTAAGGCAAGAAACACCAGTGAATAACAATAATAATAATATATTAGAAAGGCATTTGTTTTAAATGTGTGCAGTAATAGTATAATGAGATATCAAGTTGGCTTACGACTAACAATATTTAATATTTAGGCCTTACCACTATTTTAACTCAATAAAGGTAAAGGTAAATTTATCCCTGTAACAGGCCGTGAAGGCCCATAGGGTTGTGAGACGTCGAGGCTTCCACATTATCTCTAGACAAATGACTCACAGATGACAGTAAGGTTGTCGGCCTTACGCGCCGGCCGCCTCTTACCCCTCAGGAGGATTCCTGGTACTCATTTCTCTTAGAAACTATGTCGACCCCAAGGCCATAGAGTGGCTGGAAGGATTAGGTAAATTGAAAAAATCCACCTCATCGGGACTCGAATCCGCGACCGTCCGACTTGTAGCACTGTGCCTGAACCAACTACGCTACCGCGTGCCCCCATAATTTAACTCAATATAAATACACGTAATTATTTTACAGTGGCTCTGAAATATACACTGAAGGAGAACATAAAAAAAGAGGACATAATGAAAGGAAGAGGAAAGAAAGACGGAAATAGGGGCAGAAGTAAAATAGAACATATAAGAAAAGGAATGAACAGAGGTAAAACGAAATATACGAAAAAGTAAAAGAAAGGGGAAATGAAGAAAGTAAAGAAACCGAAAACGTGACAGCGTTACAATGGAATTAATTTCATGATACTGTCAGTACTACTGAAACCGTCAGTACTACCAGTTACGTCCCCCTCTCATGGTCAGCAAGCAACCAACCGTGCAGGCAGGACAAAGGATTTATCTTATGAACTGACATAAATAATTTTGTGATATCTGAAATGTTTGCGATTTAGGTGACAAAATGAAATGAAATATGAAACCGGTAACCGTGTTACGTTAATCTGTAACTCAGGCATAAAAGCTTGGACATATCGGAACATGTGGCACCAATTCAAAACGGCCGTTTCAATGCCATAATCAAGTAGATGGTTCAATTCTTTACTTACAGTCGAAGCACTCAGTATGCTTGTCACGCTTTTTTGTAAGTAAACACATTAGCCAACATTTTCTCTGTATTCAACAACTTTTCTTTACACGGACAGCTGTGGAGGCCTGTTTTTGTCGACAACATCCGCTATGTTCACTGCGTCGCATGTTTTGCGCTTGGAATGGAAATCAACTAACACATTGGGTCACTCGCCGTGCTTCATGATAGAGTACTGGCTCTTTCAAATGAGATTTGGTGTCTTGGTAGGAATCTGCAACGTACAGTGTAGGAGTGGTAGAAAATTATCGACGTTGCGGGAGAACTTCCTTTGTCATCCATCACAATGAAATGGACGTGAAAGAAGGTTCAGACTGTTAATAAAAATACAAACAAGGGTAATGAATAATTTTTCACACGGAAAAGGTAAATATTAACGGGACATCGTGGCATAAAAGTAAAGAAAGCTAACTCTATCCCTGTAACAGGTCATGGAGGTTTATAGGGTTGTGAAACGTCGAAGCTCACACATTTTCTAGACAATCGACTCACAGATGGCGGTGAGGGTGTCAGTCTTATGGGCCGGCAGTCCTTTATCCCCAGGAAGTTTCCTGATACTGATTTCTGTTAGAAGCTGAGTCGACCTTGGAGTCACAGTGCAGCTGGAAGGACTAGTCAATTGAAAATTCCAATGACCTCATCGGGAATCGAACCCACGACCCTTCGACTTGTAGCATATTGTCTCAATCAATTACGCTACCACGTGCCTAGAACATCGTGTTATAGTGGTAAAAACTTCTCCACCAATCTGAGAGACCAGTGGTTCAAATCTGTTTTCATGATTCTTGATGTCCCTCCAAAACCATTCTAGATCAGGGTTTTAAAGAGATCGCAATATCGCCCTCCTACGTCCTTCTCACATCGCCAGTCACAGATGACACTAGCATTGGACGTAGCAGGAATCGTTAAACAATCAATCAATCAATCAATCAATCAGAATATTCCGCAACAGAAATATACTTCAACTTGTAAAGAACGCCGCATTCTGGGGCGTGGCGCCGTGTATTGTGTAAACCGATGTTTCGGAGGAACGTATCGCCTCAATCTTCAGGGCGATACGTTCCTCCGAAACGACGGTGTGCACAATTTCTATAGGACGCCACATCTCAGTAGACGGCATTCTTCACAGTCACCGCCGTGAAAACCTCAATTCTTACATACTTAAGCTTGATTACATATCAGAGAATCATGACTTGGTTGATTTTAAGCTACGGCATGAGGCTGCTTTAATTTCAGAACATGTCTAAATTCGAATATGGCCGAGAGGATCAGAGGAAGCTAGTAAATGAAGCTCGGGAAACAGACGTCGGTGACCTACCCCAGCAGCATTCGCCTGCAAAGCAGTAAGAAAATCCACGAAACCCTCAGTTAGAGGATCCAGGTTCGGAATGAGGTTTGATACTGGGGCTGCCAAAGTACCAAGCAGGAATATTAATATTCACACAGCGACGGAGTGTAACGCAGGAGAGAAGGCGTAATACTGAGTCAGTAGTGCCAACTTGCTCCTAGGGACGATGGCACGCCTGCAAACTTATGCGACGACCAAGCAATATGTTTTACTCTATAAGTAAGAAAATCCGAACCGACTATTGTTGGAAAATTCTGAATTTCAGTTCTTGCGCATGGCGACTGAGGTAATATTGTTTCTAGTAAATACCAAACCTTAGTTTTAAAATCAGTAATTATTAACTACGTTGCGAATCAGCATCACGGAGAGGTACAAAATTGTTACAATCGTGTCAATTCCAAGTTGCAAAAACTAAAAATTTTAAAATAAGAAAATCAACTTTTCCGGCGTTGGTTTCTGTTAAGTAAAGAATTGATCCTCTTATAATGTGTGTAAATATTAACAGACAATTTCCGTAGCTGAAAACTCAAGAATAATTTTCTGCAATTACTGACAACTGGTGGAATCATTGCTTTCACGGTTGCTCTCAGAAAACAAAAGAAATTGTGTATGGGATATCACATTCATAGCACTACATTGGTTAAAAATTATTTCAATATAATAAATTACGAATTGCAAATAATTAGTTGTTATTGTTCAGCCTGTGATGACTGTAAATACGTCCCGAATCCGAAGTAAGATTTCCGAGATTCAATGACAAATAAATAAACAGAAAACGAGAACATTACGGTGGATCGATGGGGAAGTCGCGCCCGCATAAGCGCGTGCGACACGGAAAATATCGTGCAGTGTGAAACAGGGGCAGCTCCATGATGCCGAAAGCGCGATACTCTACTTCCAATAATTTATACGTAATTTATTATTAATGCCTCAAAAGACGACAATCAGAAGGGAGACATAAATTCTAGGCTTCTGGAAAATCAAAGCCCTGAACTCATGTCGAATACTTATTATTCGAAATAATGTATGCATTGTCTACACTATTTCATGCAAGAGAACAAAGGGAAAAGGAAATGATGAACCAAAAGGAAGAGAAGGAAAAAGAAAGTATGGAGAAAACAACGAAAGAATCGGAAAAATGTGGAGAGAAGAGGAAACAAGGGAAAATTAAGAAAGGAAACAATTAGGCTGGGGCCACACGAGCACACAAAATGAGTCCGTTGTAGAAATAAACAAGAGAGGTTAATGCTATGTTTTCTTCTGTCTCCATTGCAGACAAGAAATTACGCAACGCATTCTACAACTGTGTGGTGTCCTCAGCAACGTCCGTCATGAAGTACGTTCGTTACAAAGGACGCATTTTGTGCGCTCGTGTGGCCTCAGCCTTAAGGAAACAGAATTTTAAAATTAAATGAAAGAAGATATGAAGACCAACTCGCTATCGTTGCGACGCGACTCATGTCTGTGGCACACATGAGAAGTATAAACCTGTGGATTGCATATTTTTAAAATTGTTGTTAAGTAATGAATTATTCTGCCTATACAAGTTTCCATACGGAATGGTGTCTTCTATCATAGCCGCTTACATTATAATTGGACACGCCATTTTGTGGTTCGTGAAATGCTCGCTACCTAGAGGCGCCATTACGGTCACGCAACTATGGATTACACATTCATATTCCCTGGACAGCCCTTATTCTATAAATCACCGTTAGTGAAGTCGTGTCTTCGATATACATTTAAACACTTTTTTTAAACACACGGTAATCGGAAAGCGAGTTACTATTGCGTCATTCGTTGTCTACTTAACAAAACTGCGTCAGCATCAGACTCCGTGAAACATCTAAGAACAGAGCTGAGGAGGACATGCAGAATATTCCTGCCACCCACTCCATCTGTTACGTCACAGCTCAGAAATATAAAACCCGACCAATGATACAAAGTTTCTCCATTCGAGCTTCCCGTTTATCTGCAGGATTTGAGGCTCTCACGGCGGTGGTTAGGAAGAGTTCTATTTTCCTTGATATTGCATCTTGTAGTCTGTTGAAAATCAACCGACGTTTCGGAGGAACGTGTCGCCTCCATCTTCAGGGTCGAAGAATAAGCCAAGCAAGAAGCCAGTAAAACCTTTCAACAGACTACACGGAATTACGCGTATATCTCACAGACAGAACGCTCCAACGAACGACAGTTCAGACGACCAGGTAGACAAGAAATGTTATGGATAACTACTGCGGTCTTGTGGGTCATAACATGGCGATATAATCGAAGAGGTGGGCACCAGTGTTTGGTGGGGTATACTGCCTGAATCCTCGAGGCTGAAATAAGCCAAATGGGGCGATGTGGCAGATTACAGACGTGGGCGAAATAATCCGGGCACGTAGGATAAGATTGACGAATCAGAATTCCAGATCGGGAAGGGAAAAAAGGACGAAGGTTAGCCAGTGCGAACCCCAGACCCTGAGAAGGGTAACATCTCCAGTAAGGTAAAAAGGTAAAGTTGTCCCTGTGCTTAACTAATTAAGTGCATGTATGTATCCACATTTTCTTGACCTCTGCAGTAGCTTGAGATGAGTGGTCAGCCATGGGGGCTTTAACCTCGGAGAAAGAGCCCTCTATATCTATTGTATAGGAGATTGGGTGGACTATAGAGCCGATTTGAAAAAAAAAATAAAATTCTTGAATCTACCGGGACTCGAAATCCGAACCCTTGGTCGTCCATCCCGTATCCAGTAGTTTTATCGACTACGCTATCCATTTCAGACGAAAGAAACTTGAGGCATATCTTTGTCCCGTCTCTCAGATATATGCTGATATATGCCTGTCCAGAAGACCTTGATAATGTCTTCAGAAGCTCCAGAAAATCGAGAGTGGGTGGTTCTTCGCCAACTTCAATAGCCCTCCTAAATTCCGATAGATCACCTAGCCGAAAAGGGGCAATGGCTATGCATCCCACACGTTTTACAGAGGCGTTCCAAGGTGAAGACCCCAGGCGGAGGTTTGGCTGGAGCCAGTAACAGCCTTCGTTCACGTCAGCCGTGAGGTGGTGGTACTGGTACCCGGCGACATAACGCAGCACCTCGCGAGAGACACTGTCACTATTACTCGTGTTACATCGACAAGGATGGAAAGAGAACGATAGGAATTGGGGACTTAAATATTATTGTTCTACTTAGGAAAACTCATTCCACCTACGAGATGAGAGCCCTGAAATCAGCCAATGTCGTTTAACACAGCGGTCGCAAAGCTTTGTCCCACTCCTGTAGTTTTATGTTGCTTCACTCCCATGTCTTAGGTCGTGCCATCTGCTCATTAATATAGCGTGTCAAGAGGTTAACCTGACTGCTTAAAAATGTTATATCTACCTCTATCATTATCATAGGCCAGTGGGGTCCTGGGCCGACCGCAGTGGCCGCGCGGTCTAAGACATGAACTGCCTTCGCTCGCTTTAACGCTGGGATCGTGGTTTCGAATCGCACTGAAGGTGTAGATGTCTGTGTGCATTTATTCTGTGTTCGTGTAATTCTGCGTGTAGGTACCGACCTTGCGTCGGGCTGATCCCCAGTCCAAGGAGTTCTAGCGACTGTGTATAAGATTAAGAAGCCTAAAAGCGGCCTATGTCCAACAAAAGAAATGTAGACCTCAGACAGACAGACAGACAGACAGACAGATACAGAGAGATAGATAGATAGACAGGCAGGCAGATAGATAGATAGATAGACAGGCAGGCAGATAGATAGATAGATAGATAGATAGATAGATAGACAGACAGACAGGCAGATAGATAGATAGATAGATAGACAGACAGACAGACAGACAGACAGATAGATGATGGAGTCCTGGATTTACGTGTATTTCACCGTCTGGAACTAACTAATCACTTTCCTGTCTCTAACTTTGGTGTAAATTATTATTCTGTATGGGTTCATGGTCTCGGGACAGTGGCCTGCAACTTTAGATAAGAACTGTATAAGAACCAGATGAATGGAGTTGACTGACTCATTTTGTCTCGTTTTTGCTAAGAGGCTGCTGGCCAGATTTACGTCTGCCAGCTTTCTATGGAACATATACCCAGTTCAATAAATATTCTATTTTCTGTAGTGAGTATTCGCTCTGTGTTGTTGGAATACACAATCATCGCTGAATTATTACGGTACCGTACAGTCAGCTTAATTGTGAATGCACCAATATCTTGGGTCATGATACAGCAAGGAACAGTCGAACATTAGCAGGTTGCATGAACTTAGGATATGTAGGTGACGTAGGAGCGAACAGTGTCTGTTCTGTGAGTACTGTTTACGCTTTGACATTTATATGTGAAGTGTGGTGTATTATATAAAGTAGACGGTTTACGATTTACTATTTATGCGTGTTATCCTAGGAGGAATGTGCCTTGACTTCGGCTTCGACTATGTATTTATAAGATGTAGGACCGGGAAGGATTACGTGAAAAATAAGGGGAATTTAAGAGAATGACAGCTGATATAAGGAATTATGAGAATTCTTAACGCGTCTGAGCCGTCTGGACGCTCAAGGAACCGTCAGATAGCAACGCATGACCATGAGTTCCGTGACAATCTGAACAAAGAATCACCACGCTGGCGAGGACCAGCAGTCAGTCAATTATATAACTATAAATTCATAGCAATAATTATATTCACTTAACGGAGTGCCTCGACAAAGATGACAGATGTGTGGCTCTAAATGGTAGGTCTCGTCTTATTAGACACGCCAAAGCTGAGGATCCAGACGAAGTGACCCACAATTACATCTGAAGACCTCATCTATTTCCGAGCTAGACAAAAGTTATCTGCTTTAAAAGCAATGGCGTGGATTTATGTAGTGTCTGAGAAGTTAAGTAAACGAAACGTGTCTTGCAATCTGTCAACATTTCAAGTAAAGAAAGAAAATTTCTTCAACAACCATAAAGAGGGTTTCACTTGGCAGTCTCACTACCAAAGTAGGGGTGTGGAAGAGTGACGTTCTCTTAAGCTGAGAACGTTCTTAGGAGCAAATAATTTTTCTTTTTCGTCAAGCCATTGCGAGGAATTTCTTAACTTCGTTTAACGCAGAGTGCCAAGTTTTCCGTAGTAAAGTATTTGAAACTAGCGTCACGTGTTAGTGACTAGACATGGGGTTTGGATTGGCAACTCAATTTGCTGAACACTTAGAACTCACACCTAAAGGTAATTATAACGTCATTGCCAATCTATACACTTAACAAATCACTAAACACCACGCCAAGTCTTCTCAGTTCTCTATGTCTTTAAATGCTCGTTGCTACGGGCCCCCTTTACTGTTTCCGTGCTCAACAGTTAGTCTCCTCGCTGGCCAGCGACTTCCTCACAACTCGCTCAAGGTCGGTTGGTCGTTAAATTGCTGCTCGCATTCGCCAGCACAGTCATTTCAGGCTTCAGTCTCCTCGAGATCCATGACTGAGATGTATATTCTCTCCTAGACATGTATATATTTCGAAATCTGAAGGATCTGACGTTTACAAATGCTGCTGGTCCTCGCCAGCGTATTCATTCTATGGTCCGTATCCCGCGGAATTAATGATCACGTTTTACTGCCTCAGATTCGAGACTCTCCAACCTGGAGGGCGAGGTCCCGTATTTATATCCTCAAGGAACAGGGTGGCTCAGTTATAACCCAGGAACTTAATTCTCCCTTCGTTGCCTCCTATGACTCGCAGGACTGCAAGCCGTTGAGAAGTCGAAGTTACTTTACAACTGGCGATTTTCCGCCAATCAGTTCGTCTTGGCGCCAAGCCCGTTGAGGATCACGATCAGAGATTTTTTTGTCTGAAGTATTGCGGACATAGTCCTTATACTACAGTGAGGGTAACACCATACGCTGGGGGAGTGAACGACTTACAGACAGGGGCAAACGTAACAGCAACAACGGTTTGCACATTGAAACAAAAGGCCGCCGAAACAAAAACAAGGACGGTCGAAATACTATTATATACTGTTTGAACAAGTGGACGACGTCCTAGAGACGTGTGGGAAGTGTACAAAATTCATGAAATATTATTTTAATTTAAATTTTTAAATTTTAAAAATTTAACATATGAATTTAATTTCTTATTTGACTGATGGCGGGTAGGGGCCGAAATATGCTGTAAAAAGTGAAAATTCTAAGGAATAAAGTGGTTGCATTTTTGACGGAACTGTAATATAAATATTCTATAAGAATATTATAGAAATGCAACAGGATACTTAAATAAAATACTGTATATGTATATGTTTGTTTAGCAGTTGTCACGCAACTTATCTTAAATTAAAATGTAAGACAACATGGTTCGTGTAAATGATGAATGGTGAATACACTTTGGTTTCTAAATCTTTATATGACGATAAATCCTAAACATGACTGTAAAAAAATAGGCAATAAATTAGTAAGTTAAAAATTTAAGTGAAGTCTGTTTCTAACAACTGTGCGCTACAATGGACATGGGTGCTATTTCGGACGTTGTCTGTCGTCTTCAGATTTTTCTGATTTAACTTTTCAGAAGCTGGATCTCTTTACATCATGAGGTGCTAGTCCACTCGTCTGGTGATCAGTGATCTCTCGCATATGTAAAACTGAGTAGAAATCGTCCTTTTCTCACACCTGATGACTGAAACCGATCCAGTTTCCCAAAATAATAATAATGTTTGCAGTTCGGCCCTCCGATAAAAAAAGACCTAATATGGAACACACTAGGTACACTACTCGCCACTTAATACAAATTCCTATCCATCTCTTTTACAATTTACACGTACATCTTGATAACCTACCATCGCCTCGGTTCTTCCAACTGACAGTTTTCAAGAGATTTCGCTATCAAATTTTGGATATTAATTTCTTCCCTCTTCGATGCACGTTACATACCGATGCCATTTTCACGTCGTATACGTCACTACCATACCAAAACTCGCACCCTGTATAAACGTTGTGTAATGACTTCGATCGCCTACTTCTTAAAACCCTTCTTGGTTAAAATATTTTCGTGATATCACACAATCATTAATTTAAGTTCTTTTATCACGATGGGAGACCGTGCCTTCTCGCCTTGTAAAAGCAAAGTACTGTTTAATTATGCACTTGTCAGTTTCCTTTTGCCTTGCAAGTTCTTGAGGCAACTTCGTTTTCTTCTACAAATTAAATTAACTACTTGGGAGTAGCACAACTTGCATTCGGCAGTTCGTGATTGTCAGGTTATCGATAAATTTTCCGTTACAGAACCGAAAGACTCATTACCGTGTTAACAAAAGCTCACTATTGGATCCATCCCTCAGCAGTCCATCCCACCTAACATCGTCAATCACTATTTCTCTAATATCAATTTCATATTACCTTGCCAGCTACTCATAGTGTCCCTTCTTAGTCTACAAATGAAATAACTCGATAAAATTAACTGGTTTTAATTTTTCGTGCAAAACTTGAATTTATACAGTCAAAACACGACTTATTTATCAAACAGCCTAGAGCAACCGTTATGCAAGACAGAAACCCAGCCCTCGGTATGATGACTCCACCCGTAGCTACAGTTTCGACAGATTTTAGTATTTTATAATATTAATGTTATTTCCTCTTCGTAAAAGGTAAAGCTGTCCATATTCTTAAGTAATTAAGCACCATGCCATAGGGGGGAGTGGAGGTATATCTCCACAACTAACCTCGGGACTGGATGGAGGTGAGTGGATAGCTACACGAGAAGATGAAGAGTGTTCAAAGTACGTGTCAGCTTAAGCTGTTAATGAGCCTATTATACACTTGTAGCTAACTTTCAGCTCTTTATTACTAGTAGACGTTTGGATTTCATCACCATGTTCTCTCTTTTCAAATTGAATCTTATTGCACTCTCGTAAGTTAGTCAGTCAGTCAGTCAGTCAGTCGGCTTATCAGTCTGCCAGTCATTCAATCATTGTCTACCGTTCGGTAAGTTAATTAATTAGGCAGTTACTTTACTTAATCACGAGAAAATACAAGGATGTGGGTTTGCTTGTGAAATTTTGAAATGGTAAATGTGACTACCGATATAGGAGCTGAACAGAGCAGAGCAGTGGAAACGCAACGCAGATAGCAAACCGTGGCTTAGTTCCGCATAAATAGTCTCTGGGATTGCGCTGCGGTCAGCCCGAAAGGCTAGGAATTTATCATTCTATCCAGACGCCGGACGACATGGCGCGGACAATTCCGACGCCGGAGTCATATATTTTGTTGGCATTTTACGGTAACTTTCCTCTCTGCCCGTTGTCAGTAACGTCAGTCTCATTCAAAGAGAACAAATTCTATCTAACGAACGGGAAAGGTGTAAACCAGAACACATATTTTCCCAATGCTCTCTCTGTAATTTAGCAATATCTTGATGCTCATTTATCGCATACGTAAATCTAATTATACAGAACAATATAATCAGAGGTAATGATACTGCCTTCCATTCTATCGCTGACAAATGCAATGGAAATTAGAAAAATTACACTGCATACAGGCATACACGTCATTCCATCTGTTTCATAAAGTTTACATCATATCAGAGAACGTTAAAATGCAGATCTTAAGAAGTTCCATTTTTCGAGTAATGTAATTTATTGTACGGTGAGATATTTTTGAAAAACCGGAAGGGCTATTCGATCTTAATGCAAATTAGAGGTTAAAAGTGGACAAGAACAGACAAAATTAAATTGTAAGATCTGAGGCTT
>NW_019727393.1:958800-1019491 GCF_002891405.2 Cryptotermes secundus | reverse complement strand
ATTAACTCTGTACATCATGAATACCGAAGTGACAATTCATTAAGTATTTTATTACATCGAACTTAAGATGGACAGGTAAGAATTCAACATTATGCGTTAATTTCGTGTAGCAAGTGCAAGGCATATGTTGATTAACAAACTGCATGGAGTGGGGTCCTTCTCTTGATGGTCAAAGTCACTCAACTGTTCAAGAAAGTCCCATAGGTGCATTATTTTGTTCATGACAGCCAGCAGCTGGAGACGACGTTTGAGGAATTGAACCTACTGTCGTCCTCAGATATTCTAATAACACGTATCTGGGCACTTATTAAGGAACAGACAGATCCTTCGTTGCGAGTATAACTGAGTAGGCAAATAATGAGGTAGGAGCTCTTGACATACGAGTAATTATGATCACAGATGGTGACCACAGAAATATTATTGACACATGATGATGTTGCTGATGAACGAAATATACAGAAGTAGCAGATATTTACCTCGATCAATATTCACGTTACATGTACCGTGAAAAAAGGCCGATAAATCCAGTACTTGTTGGAAATGTTGGAAGGCTAGTGAGGATTTTATTGATTCTGTTTGATTAATATGGTCGATAATTCAAAAGGATATAGAATGCTTATAATTTCGGAAATATAAGAATCAGTAATTGTGTGACCAGAAACATAAGACGTACTTAACAGTTTTAGATTCACTTTTAATTTAATCGAGAGGTATAATTTCTAGGAACACTCCGTGGCGAAAGTAAGGCAGTGTCAAATCTCATTATGTTACGTTCTTGCACTCCTAATAGCGGAAAGGAAAGTTGTGCGCTCTGTCGTTCTGACCGACAGCGACTGAGCTAAGTGAGAGAGCTGACTAGCTGCCAGCTGGTTCACCGAGTTGCCGAATAACTCACTGTTTGGTTCAGTATCTCCTTCAGTAACAATTCCTTCTGCCACACGGAACCTCGAGCCTTATTCAGAGCCCTCTGAATAAAATTCACTTCATTACCACCTATCCTTCCAAAAAGATAATTTTAATACTGTAGCTTGTACAGCCGTTGCTATGCAACGACCGCGATATAGGAGCATATGTCGTGGTCGTTTCTGGGCAACGTTTCGGTAAACACGTTCCCGCAGCAACAGATACCAACGCAAAAACTGAAAAGCTCTTTTTTCTATATTGTCTGTGGCGAGATGTTATAAGAAAGGGAAAACGGTACAGCTCCGTCTGGGAGTTTGTATGAGTCTGTGAAGAGAGGACTTGAGTCGGAGGCAGATGAATAGCCATTGTTGGAGACGTTACCAGGAAACGTCTAGTAACAGACTGAGAACAACAGAGTCTGTGCTCTAGTGAAATGTAAAGTGTGGAAATAGCGATAATGTTATAGTTATTTGTAGTTAGGACCTGTAAGTGTTCAATAAATTAGCCTTTAATCCAAACCCGTACTATAGTCACTCATACACGTGACAATATTGTCTTCATATCACCAGCTCCTCCGCATACGGTGTCTGTCATGCATTATTTTTCAACCAAGATGTTTTACTACACATTTTCTTCTTACTGTGTAACAATTCATACCACTTTCCTTCAACAAGAGGCTTTTGGTCGAACAGGCAACTTGAGAGCCACTACTGACGGTTTTCCTTAACCGCTTCTTCCGTACAATCCTAGCTGTCATCTGTATCTACTGCCGGAATAGATGACTGTGTACTTTTAAAGAAAACATTTTGCAGTAAAGTATTTCATGGACAAGAATAGAAAATACCCCTAAATAAGTAGAAAAAATAAAAATAATTACTTTGCCTCGATTTTATACTGCAAATATTATTGCAGAATGGCGATCTATATATGTAAACATCCTGAAAATGCATTTGCTATGTATGTAAAAGGAAAGATAGAACGTGGTGTTGGCGTTGAGCAGCATAAGGCCACTTGAAGGGCCGTCACAGAGGTATAAATACAGACGTTAAAACTGTGTGGTCTTTTGAGATGTTACATCTTGTGCTATCGGGAGGAGGTAAATCCCGGAGCTGGAAAGAGCACGCTCCTTAGAAACACTGGACTTCTTCGAATAACCCACGGCGTAAGAATCGAGACCATTCTACACTGTAAGAGCTGCAAGCTTCCATAATAATAGACTGTAATAATCCACAAAGGATGGCAGGGTACACAGATCACTGTCGAAATCGGAAATTTCACAATATTAAACCGACTATTCATGAGGTTCTTCTAAAATGCAGAGCTGATTTAAATGGTTCAAAAATGGGTCGAATGGCAGGCTGCTCTGAGGGCAGAGGTGAATTTTTGGATTCTAAATCGACATATTTAGTATGCGACATCACAATCGGCCTGACACAAACACAGCTCTTCGCAACAAAGGCATGAAACGTATACTACAGAACTTTTCGCAGCACACATATTTGTCACTTTGTGACGAGTGATGGGGAATGGAAATTTGAATGCATCTGTTTGCACGTGAATTCAGGGGCCATGAGACGCATTCGCTGTTATATGAAATAGGATGCGTCAGCACACGAAGTGAAACCATTGCACAAACAAACCAGAAATCAGACAACGCTCAGTAAAACAGCAAGATTCGTCTAAAAATTGCATTTAAGAGGAGAAGAAATCTACAGGACCAAAATAGAAATTAATAATGTGAGGCCGCACAGAAAAAAATAACGTCATATACCGTATTTACGCATGTATAGGCCGCAGCACAATTTTCAGACAGAAATTATAGAAAAAATAATTTTCTTGGAATATTATTTCAGGAGTAGAACATCCTGTATTACTAATTATGAATATAATTTTTTTTAAATGAAGTGTGATTTCGAATATAAGCCGCACCCCAGTTTTCCTCTTGAATTGTTGGCAAAAAATGTGCGGCCTATACATGCGTAAATACTGTACTCCAGACAAAAATAAAAGGACAATTTCAGAAAATTAAATTCAGAAAATGATAGAGACGAGACTTAATGATTTTGTGTATATTAATCTCCCGCGCAGACCTCTAAGTGTAACATGAATGTGAACATATTTCCTGTTTACATGACATAAAATGCACCACCTACCCATTTTACTTTCCCCAGTCACTGCCTCACATATCTTTAACAATGTAAGTTCTCTGAGAGAAGGTCTGAGTACAGCGGTACCAATGAAGTAACTAACAAAGTGAAATTAACTAAAGTTACAAAACAATTTAGCTAGTTACCTAACCAAATCTGTATAAAGGTTCATATTCGTTCAGCTAAATTTGTGAGAAAGATGGAATTCTTGAATGATAGTTAAACGAGCTTCTCCATGTAATCTTCGAAGTATTGTAACCTAGCATGTCTAATCTCAGCTGAAAGATGCCACGCTTTAAAATTCCTGATGGACTCGGGATAGTTAACAACACAGTATGCATACGTACGCAACAGAGTAATAGAAGTATTACGGAACTTCCAGAACTCAGATGAGCCACTCTGTCATCAAAGAAGTCCTATAAAACTCGTAACACCCCATAATTTAGTAATTATTCCTGAAATGTTCCTCTGAAATGTCAGTTGAATTTCAACGGGCTACAAGGCGTTATATAGCAGATACTTACTCAGGAAATGACCCCAACATTTTTAGTTATAAAAACGAAAAAGGGAAGAGTGCAATTTACACGTATTTGAAGGCGGCTGTTTCGATTCCAGTTGAACGCAGAGGCAGTAGCCTCCTTGTAACGTGATCCATCATCCATTTGATACAATTTATCACCTCGCCTCCACCATTGCATGATGTATGGACGATTTCTACCCAATGAAATCTGCGTTTACATATCGAATATGATGATGCTAGTCCGAAAAGGCAGTGCTACAAACCGAAATGTAACTAAATGGCGTCAATGGGCAATTTCAGGACATGGTGCGATGTGAAAATCCTATGCTTATTCAGATAAGATTTAATTAAGAAACACTGCACTTAATATATATATGTATGGAGACAAGTACAGGGTGTCCGGATGAAAGATATCTCAGAGACCTTTTATTATACACATTTACGGGTTACACAACTACAAAGGGAAAATGTCAAAGTCTTTCCTGCATATATAAATTTCTCAATAAATTTCAATGTGGCCTCCCTTTTTGGCACGACAAATATCCAGATGATCCAGCATGTTTTGTGTTACCATAGCCACAGCGTCCCTTATGCGGGCTTTCAGATGTTGCAGGTCGTTGACTTTAACCTGGTAGACAATGTTCTTCACATAACCTCACAAGAAAAAATTCAGTGGGGTTAAATCTGGCTACCCAGGAGGCCAAGCAATTGCTTCAATTCTGCTGCTCTATCTCCCAGCCATCACTGTTCAAGTGATTCGTATCACGGTGGCAGAAATGTGGCGGTGCATGCGCATAAGCCGAATTGAAAAGAAAAACCTGCAGGGTTTTCCTTTACCGATGACATAAACCGGATACGTGCATGAAAATTACTTTCCAAGATATAATTTTTTTATTTTGTATACCTTTAATCCGGACATTCTATATGTATAGAAGAAATCATGTGAGCATAGGTTACTTAATGACCAATTTCGACCGCATAAATAACATTGCATTGAATGTCTATGAAAATAATCATTAATAGGCAGTGGATACGAACATGAGGTAGTCGAAGGTTATTTAAAAATAAGGTACAAATATTTATTTCTTAAATCTGTTAAAAACATTACAAACCTGATGAAGCATGGAAGATATTTCGACCGAATTTCAGTCTGATGTTTTCCGAGTACAAGTATGGTGAAATGATTACCAAATTGTGGTGCGCATTTCACTGGTGGTACGCGAAATGATTTAAAGGACTACGAGACAGAAAATAAATCGCTATAATTGGTCCAGAATTCTACTTACTGTCAAATAAACTCTCAAAAAAAGGACGATTCATTTCTTATAACTTTAGCTTGACTTTCTACGAGATAGACATCAGGGGCAAAGAGCCATACCGAATAGGCCCAGGTCGCGAAAGCACCACGCAAGCAGTTTAAATTCGGGAAACACTGATCCGGGCATTATCGCTATAAGAGCCTGCTTTCTGTGTGCGTATTTATGTATGCATATTCGTATGTACGCCTGTATTTAGGATTACAAGAGTGTTCGGGTGCCTTGCCTACTTTTACCTTGAATTGTTAGGAATTTATTGATGTGTGTCAAATGTATGTGTAACATACGAGTATATACGATGGGGTACCCAAAAGAAACCGAACTAATTTTTTTGTGGGCAGAGCTTTTGTAGTACCGCGTTTTGCCGCTATGAGCGCATATAGCTAACATTCCTCAGTCGATAAGCCGACTACCGTTGCTTCAGAAGTTAAGGACTAGTTTCGGCAGAGTTTATAGTGACAACTGTTTTGTGTGATCGGCGTTTTTGCAATGGCCCGAACATATGAAAAGGTTGAAAAAATTCGTGAAATCATCAAGGAAGATTGACGAAATTGTGGAGCTGTCGGGAGTGACTAGGAGCTCAGTTCAGCGAATTTTGACAGAAGATTTGTGAATTAAAAGGGTGGCTGCGAAATTCGTGCCACGGCTGCTGACTGCTGAACAAAAACAAGGTCGCGTGGAAGCATGCTGTACTTTGAAAGAAGAGTCCCGAAATGACCAAAACTTCTTTTCAGCGTTTTGCTGATGTTGCTGAGGTGAAGAAAAAAAAACGACGGAGGCGCTGTCAAGCATCTCAAAAGATGAATTTAGACAATGTTTTGAAAAATGGAATAAAAGACTAGACAAGTGTATTAGTGTAAGTGGAGAGTACTTTGAAGGGGATTGAAGGTTTGTGCTTAAAATTTGAATAAATAAGTTAAAAAAAAATAAAAAAATAAGTACCCCTTCGTACGTTATTCATACGATATACAATATCGCTCCTTTAGTACATATTCAGTATATCATTACAGCTCATCTCTGGCAATAAATCAGCACACCGAAATGAAAGTGACCGCAATAAAATCCGAAGTGCATCCTGCTGGGTATCATCATTCATCAGTGGCTCTAGAGCCCTTTGTTGAGCCCTGGTCTCTTTATCAGTCTCGTAATCCTATACACAGTCTGTAAGATTCCTTGGGCAGGGAATCAGCCCGTCGCAACGCCGCTACCTACAGACAGGACAACACACTCGGAATAAATACACACAGACATCCATGTCTCCAGTGGGATTCGAACCCACGACCGCATTGTTCGAGTGAACGAAAACTCTTGTCACAGAAATAAAGGTTCACAATTAAACATAATTCATTAATACAGACATACAAAGCGAATGTGTCCGTATTTAATTACTTAAGCATAATGCTCTGAAGACAAATGGAGAGTGCAGATATAGATCCAATATTCTCCGCCTCAGCAATAGAAAAAGTAAGTGGTAAGCTTCACTCATCTGCCGCTTTATACCCGGCTATGAAGCTGGGCGGGCCCCAGAGTCGGTCTGGATGCTGTGGAGAAGAGAAAAATCGTACACTGACGGGCAACGAAACTGGGACCTTCAAACCGTTGACCGATGCTGTACCGACTGAGCTATCCCGGCTCATATACAAAGCGAATGGAACAATACAACTGCTTAAGAGATGATACATCTCAGTACATGATCCAAGAGGCATGCCTGAGTGAAACCTAGATGACACACATTCACACAGACTGGTACCCAACCATGCTTCTGTGACTTCCGTATGTCATTATCGCGAACTCTATTATTGCCTTTATAAACCACTCTCGTTGGCTTTACGGGAATTTTCTTGTATCATTACGAATATATATATATAGGCCTATATATTAAACCATCTAATATAAAATCTGTATATTTTATTTAATCGAGATTGTTCCTTCATACCTTAAAAAAACATCTGGGATTTATCTGTTGTAATTGTATTGAACCAGAACACTTTAAATTTTAATTTAAATATAAAATACTCCGTCGAAGAATTATATTCATCCATTACCACTGTTACGTTAAAATTACTGTTCTTGTATTCCAGAAGTCGCTGGAAACATAGTGGCAGCTGCATTTCCAATTTGCCGTTGTGTAACTGAAGCACGCTGGAAGTGCCAGCACAGCAGCCCCTCGCCTGCCAAGGATTTCAGTGTCAGTTTTGCGTGTGGAGGTACTTATTTTCATACATTAGGGATTACACTGTTTAAAAAATATGGAAAACATTAGTGGCTTC
Source organism: Cryptotermes secundus (assembly GCF_002891405.2). Classification (NCBI taxonomy): domain Eukaryota; kingdom Metazoa; phylum Arthropoda; class Insecta; order Blattodea; family Kalotermitidae; genus Cryptotermes; species Cryptotermes secundus. The sequence goes on along the minus strand of NW_019727393.1, from coordinate 1,012,335 downwards.
CGCACCGAGACAGTCACAAATTTGCTGCGAACAAGGCAGAAGTGGGAACCGAAACAAATACCCTAGCTTCCAGATTACAGATACCGTACGTTTCGTGTAGCTCTGGTCTAATTTGATATCCAATTTATTATCAGACATGATCCTTTCTGCAGTGAAGAAACAAACCTATTTAGGTTATGATGAATGAAAGCAAATATTAGCTTCTCGCAATACGGGAAGATAGACCGAAAGTATATGAGAAATGGGTACATAGGAAAATATTTTGGCGTAAGAAAAAATTAAAAATAAACCGCTTCATGTCTTCTGCTCTGCGACAATCATTACTGTGGCGAGATCTGTACATAAGAAGATACAGCAAAAGATAAATTCCAGCAAATAATTTTAATGGGAACATCTGAAGGGGGAAAACCACTCTCTAGACGTACACGATACAGATGGAATGATAATATTAGAACTGATGTTAACGAAATAAGGCGTGATCTTGTGGACCAGACTGAAGCAGTTGCGAATAGCATCCACTGACGGACTCTCGTGAATACGGCAATGAACTTTTCCCTAGACCAAGTAACCGGATATCAAGTTCTGAAGGAGGGCGGTGTTTCATGTTGCTACTTGCTTAATCCTTGCATACAAAAAGGAGAATCGCAGAGATCCCCTGTTCTCTGGCCAGTCTGTTTCAACTGAGGCCAAACACATTCCATGATATGCATTTTATGTCTTACATCTTTATAAAAAGAAGACCATGGGTATGTGCCTCTTAACACGTCCCAACACAGCGTCATATGTCGTCAAACGTCTCACAAATCTCATCTATTATTTACCCAAACTCGATCCAACACAAAAATAACACGACCAGTCACAGAATTCCCGTCTATTGAAGCAAATTCTAGGGAAAATGTTATTTGCTTCATTCCTACACGCGAAGCCCATCCATAATCCCCGTAACAGTAACAGCGGTGTGCAATCAGGACCAATATAGATGATTGCTGCAACCTGAAAGCAGTTTAGTTACTTCCAAATGTAATGGCCTCAAACAGAGGCTGCTATTTAGAAATACCTATGAATTGTATTATTACACTCGTATCACCATATAAAGATCAATTCTTAACATAAAGAGCTATATACTCGCCAGTTCCAACGGTATTAGCATTAACATTTCATTCAAATGTCAAATAATTACGTCAGTTTTGAGTGTGTAATTTCGTAACTACAAATTTATAACAATCATTATAGCGTATTCATAAGGCAGATCGTAATATATTTACCTATGGCTTTACACCCCTTTGTCGAACCTTGTTCGCTTTTCAGTTTCTCGATCTTTTACAGTCGATATGACTCCTTGAACGGAGATCAGCCCGTCGCAGGGTCTCTACCTACACATAGAATAAACGCATACACAAATATCCATGCCTTGAGTGGGATTCGAACCCACGATCCCCAAGTTCAAGCTAGAGAAGACAGCTCATATGTCAGACTGCGCGCTACTGTGATCTGCCAGACCGCAATCTTGACCAGAGAAATATATACTCCGATAATTACCCGTATTTTGCAAACGTTCTTTGTTTCTTTTCTTCTTCATTGACCTCGTTCATTTACTGCAGATTAAAGTGTAACCGCTTTGTACGTGTGTGATTTATTATTCTAATTACGCAATTTAGGGTTACCATAGCGACGCAATGTCACATGTTAACATGTTGCATGCATTTAATTTACGTAGCAGGACACGAATAAGCGAGCAGTATATCGCTTCAACTCTCCGATTATGTATAATATTTCGATGCGGATATATGAAATGTAGTGCATTATAAAGGGGACGGTTTGCACATTATTCGTGGGAGGTGAGTTTTTTTTTATTGCTAGTGGGGTGGGACTAAGTCCCTTGTACTGCGGCCACATCTGGCCTATTGTACCAGCCCCAGATGATAGGTGAGGGTGATTGTGGAGCAATTGGTGGAATGAAGATTGGCAGGGGAAACCGAAGTACTCGGAGAAAACCTGCCCCAGCGCCACTTTGTCCACCACAAATCCCACTTGACGAGAACCGGGATCGAATCCGGGCCGCCGCGGCGGAAAGCCAGCGACTAACCGCTTGCGCTATGGCGCGGCCGGGAGGTGATGTTAAATGTGGGGCCGAAGCAACAAAATTAGAAGGAAGAACGGCAGAAAGTAGCACTAAAATTTATGTAACAAGTTCTTAGAATACCCGTTAGATTTTCAACAGGTATTACACTAGTTACTGCTGACATAACACTTCATTGCAAAGATGTCTCAGTGTAGTCAACAGTAAGTTTCGTTTGTATAAGGACCTAACTTCCTTGCTCTGTAACCATCCAACTGACAGGTCACAGGTGAAGCTCCGGGCTCACTTAGAGACCGAGCATGTGACAGGTGCTAAATATTCTACCTATTCAAGTCTACGCCACACAATAATTAGCAGCAATAAGATTAATGTGCAGTAATGGTAGCGTGATGATTAAAAGGGTCAAACCGAACAAACTTAGAGTAAAGCCTGCTCCATTGCCATCTCGTTCAACTAGAACTTCACATAAAGTAACCCGGGATTGAACCTCGGGTTCCGAAATAAGATGCCTGCGAATCACCGGCTGAGCTATGACACGACCCTTAGTTTTGCTCCCCCTCCAAAAACTTCATTAAAATTCCACAAATTTGCATTAACCACGTTACGAACCAACATTCGTAGGTGTTTCGAGCTGTTTTCCAGAAAACCGATAAAGTTTGGACTTCATTCAATGTAAGGTTTATATAGACACATATAAAACAACACTAAATATATCCAATACGTCTTTACATAATGTTAAATGGTCATATTTATGGGTAATCGAAATCAATTTGGTAGTTTCTGAGGAGAAACATTCTTAGTGACAGACCATTAAGAAGGTTCTCCCCATTATGCGTCAGTTTTTCATAATTTCTGCAATGGACATATAAAATAAAATGATCTTGCGCCAGCCTGATATCCAGTAGTATGCCTGCTGCTTTGTCAAGCAACATTCTAGAGAGTTCCAGGAGGCAAACTGATGAAAATTAAACAGGAAATGACATGTGTATATATGTACAGTGTATATATACCGTATATATAAACGCGGGGTGTCCATGTTCACTGCATGAATTTTACGAATAAAAATAAATAAGAAAGCCCCTGTAAGAACTGGGCTACATAAGCTACCTTCTTATATATGCAGGAGGGTTTATTCTGTTTCTGCAACACTTACGCTTCACTAACAACACAGCCGTGAAACGTAAATATTTTCCATACCACTTTCATTAGAGATAATTATCTGACATTCTTAAGGATAAAATGAGGCCGCGCCATAGCTCAAGCGGTTAGTCGCTGGCTTCCCACCGCGGCGGCCCAGGTTTGATCCCGGGTCTGGTCAAGCGAGATTTGTGGTGGACATATCTTCACAGATAAGAGGACTTTTCGAATGTTTGGATAGTAAACTTTTTTATTTGGAGGATAAAAATGCCCATGCTCACTGTAACCAGGGTCGGTCTGAAGCTTTAGCACTCCATGTAACCATGTGACTGGTGAACACGGGTCACGTTACCGTGACTCCTGCAGGAAGAGGTGCCATTACCGATGAGCCTACACAACACGGATGATTCACGCACGATGGAGCGCCAGCCCGATGCAGGAAAGCGCTTTCCAGGTGTATGAACACGTCCTATTCAGGAAGATTGTCTGTTCGGTAGGGATCTGCACGTTGGATACAGAACTCCTCGGATCATAGTCCGTTGGGCTGTCATTTGTTGGGGCACATGAACCGAATTTTATTTCGCACGAGAATCTGTGGTACCGGATAATTCTTCACACTCGCAGTTTTCTTGCACTACAGAATTCAGCGGTCTCCCTCTCGACGAGATGGATTATGCATTGTGTGCATTCACCGATACACCGAAGAGTTATGATCGTTTTGCTGAAATTCGGAAAGAAATTGCTCTTTTTATTTTATTTCACACAACACTTCCGAAATTCAGATTTTACTTTTTATTCCTGAAAGGAGGAAACTTTTCTGTCATTTTATCGAAAGTTATTATGAAGTTTTGGTTTTGTATGACGCGTAATAATAATCATCATGCCGCAAATTGAACCTCAACGCATTCACACGCAATATGTTGCATTAAATCTGGCATGTTTTAAATTGCTTATATCTCTGTCAGAAAGCCCCGAAGTCAGTGTGTTTACAGGCATACTCTGTTCTGTTTGGCTGAAGGATAAACTGTGTGAACCTTTGTACGATTACATGGGACATTCTGAATTTAAGGCAAAATAAAAAAAATTGCCATTGTGAGCACCACCCCACCATCGTACTTAGAGAAAGGAGGATGCGTCCTTTCCTGCTCCCCTTCAGTAGAACTCCGCACGTTAACCCGCCAACGCTAGCCATTTTACCGAATAAACTGTACGGCCTCTCAGATATAGGGCGTATAAGAATCTTCATATTTCACTTGCCATAGGAAGTATTCTATTAACAGACCCATCATGAACTTCAGAAATAAGCTATTCGTAAACCTGGAGTCACTCCGTAGATGTGTAGAACTATAGATATCCATATATAACACACAAAAAAAAATATTGGGATTTCTTGAACACCCTGTATACAATTACTTACTGTCTCTGGCGGCATCCGAACTGAGGGCTAATGCGAAGATTACGAGAAGAAACAGAACTGCAGGAACTGAGTGCTGACGAAGCAGGCAGTTTGAATACATAATGCTGCTCGTTGAGGTACCAAGAACCATTTCCTCTGGGCAAGAATGAATTCCCCTACAAAATGGTCGACGATGAGTCATACTGACCGATTTCGTAAATTTCACCGTTTCACACAACGCACAGCGGAAGTTGAACGATCCGTTAGACTATGCCTTGATATTAGCACAGTATCACATACAAATTTCACTTTTATATCTGTAATAATCTTTTTTCTGGGAAAGTAATAACGGCAGTTGCTCTGGGTCTTTCGCTTTAATAGATTCACTTAAACCGCGTAACTCGAAAGCACAGTAAAACTTCGATCATTATAATTCGAACACTGAGAATTGCAAGGAAAACTTGTACCTATCTACATTGCAATAAAAATTCACTAGTATTTTAAATACAAAGTTGTCTGACGTACTGGTGAGAGAAGTCTATTTTAAATTGTATTCAATATTCCTCACTGTAATAAACACACAGAGAAGCACTTTTAATTACATTCACACAATCTTCAGATTCGTGCTCTAATGCTTTGAGTTACCGAATTCACCAGACATTCATTAATGGTGTAACAGCTTCATCTCTCTTTCTTTTCTTCTTCCTAAATGGTAAACCACCTATATCCGTTTAAAGAACTATGGGAGTAGTGAGAAACCACGAATAATAATGTTATATATTCCTTATTCACTTTCCCATACAGATAAATATTAATTGTTATTCAAGAAAGTAAAACTTCAAATCACATTAAAAGTTTAAATTCTAGTACGGTGTACTACAATTAAACACTGAAACACGCATAGAGGATCGTGCAGTAATGTCCGCACTGAGACGTGCATTAATTAATTCACAGCCACAAACTTACGAACGAAATGCAGATAATGATTGCTGTGTGTTAGCATGCCGTCGGTCGGCACCAGACTACACCCACTTCACGCTTCAGACAGGCACCCCCACGCCATCCTTCAGCCCCATTAGATTTTAAATGCATAACTGCAACGAATAATTCTTTCTACACGTTTTAAGTGCCACATTATCACATGTCAAATGTTCTTTATAAATAAATCAATGAAAATGATGAGACTTAATTGTTAAACATCAACACCCATCCTCGTAGATCCTGCTCTGTGGAACTGCTGCATGCAGGAAAACTTTGAGTGCGCTGAAGGTCCTGGAGGCAGCGCAGGGGTTCACACCACAAGAATACAACAAGTGTCGGTGCTACAGGGGATACACCCACTCGCGTGACGCCAACATGACGTGAGCTGTGTGCCTCCTCTCGGCAAACTGAGTGCCTGATCCAGCTCCGTCGCGACGCTAACCGGCGCGCAACCACTTACATAACCCGCCGCGCAGCTCAGCGCATGCGTACTATATCAACACAAGTAAAAAGTTTATTTTAATTGTTCAATTTATGTCTTCCAATTATAAAAATTCATGTTTTTTGTAGGTATTAAAACGTAACGTAATAATTATATAATATAGACCTGCAGCATAAGAAGGTCTACAGCAAAATTTTGTCATATTAGCTTTACTCAGACAACTACGAGTCCAGTGAACTGATGTGTGTGTGTGTGTTTATTATGTCAGGTGGAGAAAAGGAAGAAGTTTAAAAAAAGGTAAAAAGAGGAAATGCTCAAATGATCTTAATGAAAATCTAGAACAGTGGTTCCGAAACTTTTCAGAGCCACTGCCCCCCTTGTTCTGTTAACCCGTCCCCAGTGCCACCTGCCTAACCCAATACACAGCATTTTTCAGAACAGCGGTTTGCACAACCCGCAAAGGAAAATAATAACAATAAAGAAAATACCACATTTAGAAGTATCTTCTTTTTTCCTTGGCACTACAGTCCCAGTGGGCCTAGGCCTACCTCCATGAACTTCTCCGTTCACTTCGGTTTTTCTAGATCTTACACATTCGGTAGGACTCCTTGGGCGGATGATCAGCTCGTCATAAGGACTCTGCTTGTACACAAACACAGAAAAACGCACACACACAAACTAAACATCCATGCCCTGAGTGGGATTCGAACCCACGATCCCGGCTTCCAAGCGAACGAGGACAGTTCATTCCTTAGACCGCGCGGCCTCTGTGATGGGCTCCGCTGAATTACTGTCGACAACGAAAGAACTTGTGCTTCTGTTCCTCCAAGAAACTGAATTTTTGTTGTCCGAATTAATTTGTCTCTGGTTATATCCACAGCCCGTGCTTCGACAAAAGTCGTAGTTGCGTGATCAGCATTCCTGCCTCATATTCGGGAGGCCTAGATTTCGACAAACTGTCCGGTGGCTGACTATACTAATTGAAGTTGCTGTGGATAGGTTTAGAGCCCCCCAGCAAAAACCCTAGACATTCCCTTAAAATACATACACAGTGATTCTGTAAACAAAAAACTGACAATAATTTAGAATCACTCTCAACAAACATTTCCTACTACATTCCTTCATATTCATCATTCTTAATCGCCCTACTATTTGATGTTGCATGACCTTGGAAGAAAGTGACGTCAGGAAACATAAGAATGAATTACTCTAAAGATGTCCGCAAGGAGATAAGTCAGGGCACCATTCTTTCTTTTTGATACTAAACACAGAGGAGTGTTCAGCAGTTCACCCTTCGACTGTTTACTATCAGGGAAAGAGCTGCTGTTTCCCACCTCAAAGGAGTCGGAAGAGGAAGCCCCCAGAGCTCACATGGGCGCGGTGGAAAGCTCTGCGTCTACCAGAAACCTCCTGTCTATGGCTCTACAGCCCTTTGGGCCTTGTCCGCTTTTTCAGTTTCTTAATCCTATACAAAGTCGGTAGGACTGCTTTGGCGGATGATCTGCCCATCGCAAGGCCTCTACCTACACACAGGACAGAACAAACAGAATAAATGCACACAGACATATGTTCTTTGAGTGGGATTCGAACCAATGATCCCAGTGTTTGAGCTCATAACTTCATAACTTAGACCGCGCGGCTGCTGTGATCGGCTCGCAGACTGTCCAGCCCATAGCTAATCACCTTAATGAGTGAGCCGTGTCGCCTCCCGTAACACAATACGGTACTAAATCACGATGCTGTATCAATGGAGCCCGCTCTGTGGCAAGAAACTGCGACGGAGAGTCGCTGGTGTTCCCCACCACTGAACACAGGCTGGGGTGATGAATGGCTGGCACTGTTGCTCTCTGGGAACGCTGATTCATTTCGAAAGGACCCCGAATGTCACCGTTTCAAAAAGAACTCGCGAAGACGAGAACAAACAAAGCAGTCGAAGGGCGACCTTCTGGTGTTCAGTGGCCAGAGCGTTCACTTGGCTGAATCACGAACAAATGTTAACTTGCTAGCACCGGCAGTCCCTTGCAGCATACAGTGATCACTGTCTTCCTTCATAGCAGAAAATGGAAGGGAACTCCGTAAGATGCTCTTCTTATTCCTTGAACTGTCATTCCTTTATAACTTTCAAAGTGTATGAGAACTGAATTAATGCTTCGCTTAAAGTCACAACATTCTGGAAACGCTTCCCATCTTTCAGTTCAGTATATCGTACCTACACTCCGAAATATTAAAATGTACAAAATTATAATTTCAACTGCTGTTTTGCATAAATACAAAATTTATACTCTCAGTCTGAGAGAACAGTATAAAGTGAAGATGTTTCACATCACAGTGCTGAGGAGAAAATGTTAGTACGAGAAAGAAAGTAACAGGATTACGAAATTCCAGAATAAGCTTTATATTTTTTCTCTTCTCTTAGTATTCCTAGGGTTTTACACGTAAATGAATGACGGTATGGGTACGGAAAGTAGCCTACACGAAGAAGGTGTGAAATATTTTCAAAATTTCACTCGGGAATCCAGAAAGCAGAGAGCAGTAGGGAGAATAGTAATACCATTGAACCAACTAGTTTGGAAAGCGAACATGTTCGCGTTGCAGCCACTGGACTGTTCCTCTTCTCAACTTTCCCATTAAACTGATCATCCAGAAGCAAGGTGTGTAGTATCTACATGCAAATGGGTTATCGTATTTAAAAAAATACAGAAAACTTCACCATTATCTGCCCAACTGTATTCTTCTTAATAAAGGCACTTGCGAGGAATAACGTAATATTGATATCAAGATTTTGAATGCTACATTTATCAGGAAACTACTTTAAAACAGAACGCCCTAACTTAAGACGAGAGCTTCTTTCTTAACTGATAAAATCGTAAAAAAATCTTCTTTTCGGCAAAACTGAGCATATCATGTAGTTGTCAATGTTATAAACAAAAAGAAATACACTGTACCATAACGAAATAATAAATTAAAAACTAAATACATTAAATAAAACTCTAGGCATTAATATTGTGACGTACAGACCCACTGCTAAACAACGATTCGGTAGACACATTCCTGCGGAAACCAAAGCGCGCAACAATTCGATGTCTAATGCTAGGTAACGTTTCAGTAAGCACGCCTAAAACAATATGGGATAATAGAAGACGGTGTTTTCAGTGGGGTTCGCCCCGAGGATACATAAGGGAAGTTCCAAGGGAGCATTTAGTTGCTGTCAGAATTTGAGAGAGTTCAGTTGAAGAAGAGTTCGTTTGAGTTAGTTGTTTTCGAGAACTGCGTAGAGTTCTGGAGATGGCAGTACAAGATGATTCAGAAAAAATGGCAAGGAAGGAATTACGCTGTGAAAAGATGACTTCATGTGTGATTTGAAGTGACAGTGAGACTTGTTAAATCCGTTTCCAGGATGCGACTAGTGAAGACTGAGAATCCTAATGAGTGTGCAGCGGTGAATTGTAAAGTGTGTACGTCAGCGATAGCGCTCTATTTCCTGTATAGTTCCGAGTGGTGTGTGTAAGATGTCAACCTATCTGCCTTATATTACAAATAATACGTTATTTTAAGTAATGTTCTTTGCAGAGAGCACCATGACACTAATATTCATAAAAATTAAGTATGAATATATACAGAGACATGGATATGTATCTGAAAACGGATAACCTGCAGAGGAATATTGTTTGGCAAGACTGACACCATACTTATGCGACGAGAATATCCGGAGGTTGCAGTAGAAATATCACAGTTTCTCTTATTTCAATGCCAACCCCACGACGTGAAGGTGAGATTATTATTGACGTAGGAGATACTGAAGACTTGCACTGCCAATCCCGGGTATACTCCTCGGGTTAGTATAGTATTGGTTCTGCCAAAAAATACTTCCTTTGCAGAATATCCAGTCTTTAGTTACGAACGAGGGTCTCGACAATGAGTAACAATGAGATGCCTATAACTTCCTGTAAGAACTTTCTGTCTCCTATGTCAAAATATTCTTCTCAGCACCCTGTTGTCGAACACACTCAGTCTATCTTCTTTCGTCAGAGCGAGAGACGGAGTTTCATACCCACATAAAATATAAATTAAATTTATATAGATATATGTTACATAGATATGTTGCACATTAAGACGGGATATTCGAAGACAAAATATTCCGAACTGAATAGTAGTCACGTGGTATATTTTATAACTTCAATGTGCTCTTAATTCAATGACGAGCGTAATTTCACGTGTTTCTGTTGTTCCCATTTCTGCCATATTTCAAAGCATCTATTAGCCTCCCTGTACTCTGGTTTCATTCTGTAGTATGGCGAATAAAATGAACACGTACCACGTTTCTGTGGATCTCAATAATTCAGACATGTGATATATTCCACTTAACGCAGTTTGGTAAAAACACTATTTGTTAAACTTAACTTGGTTCATCCTGGTTCGTCACACTTACTCACTTATTCACTCACGGATATGAGCCCTTCTGGCAGAGCCGCCAATTCTGCAGCTACTTAATTTCCCAGCATTTTATGGAACCCAAAGGTTCATTGCCGTGTTCCCAAGAGCCTTCCACTGGTCCATATCCTGAGCCAGATCAATTCAATCCAAACCATCCCAAACTCTCTCTCTAAGATCCATTTTAATATTGTCCACCCACCTATGCCTTGGTCTTCCCTGTGGTCTCTTTTCTTCTGGCTTTCCCACCAATATCCTATACGCATTCCTTTGCTCCCCATTCGTGCTACATGCCCTGCCCACCTCATCCTCATTGACTTGATCATTCTAATTATACTTGGAGAAGAGCACAAGTTATGAAGCTACTCATTATGTAGTTTTCTCCTACCTCCTGTCACTTCGTCTCTCTTCGGTCCAAATATTCTCCTCAACACCCTGTTCTAAAACGAACTCATTCTATGTTCCTTAATGTCAGAGACCAAGTTTCACACCCATACAGAACCACAGGAAAATATTATAGTTCTGTACGTTCTAATTTATATGTTTTTGGACAACAGACAAGAAGACAGAAGTTTATGGACTGAACGGTAGCAAGCATTACCANCAAATAATGTGATTTTCATATTACTTTTAACATCAGCAACAGGAGATTATTATAAAATGAAATTCATTATTTATAAAAAATTTGTAAGTAAGTACAGCTATCCCTGTACCAGGCTGTGAAGGCCCATAGGGTTGTGAGACGTTGAGGGTCCCACATTATTTAGACAATCAGCTCACAGATGGCGGTAAGGTTGTCAGCCTTGCGCGCGGGCACCCCTTTACCCCCAGGGAGATTCCTCGTACTCATTTCTGTTAGAGGTTGAGTCGACACCAGGGCCATAGTGCGGCTGGAAGGATTAGTTAAACTGTCCCTCATCGGGACTTGAAGCCGCGATCTTCCGGCTTGTAGCACAGTGCCTCAACCAACTACGCTACCGCGTACCCCCTAGTAATTGTATATAAAATTTTTAACCACTGTCCAGTGTTATCAATAAAAGTTGTTTTTTAATTTTTCATCCTTTACACATTTCTGTCAAAATGACGATCTTCAGAAGGAATTTATCAACAAATATGGAAACTGCTATTACCATATCATAGATAAAAATATTATATATATTAAATAGCACTAAGATGTTCATTGATTTGTTAAAACATCTAAAAATTATTACAATTAATCTGTTTATATTGAACATTAATTTGTAAACAGACAAATTGTAATACATTTCAGATGTTTTAACAAATCAATGTACACTTCAGAAATAATTTGGAGATATAACATTTATATCTATGACATATAATAGTAGTTTCCATATGTTGATAATATCCTTCGGATGACTGCCGTTTTGATTGAAACATGTAAAGTATGAAAGATTAAAAACACAACTTTTATCAATCAACCGGATGGTGGTTAAAAATTTTTCTATACAAGGTTATTTGTTGTTTATATATTGGGCTATTTAACGGCGTGTTACTAAATCATCAGTGTCATGGTCTATTTAAAGTAACTATTGCACCAGCTTTCCTGTGAAAGGACCGAGGAAACCCACAACACATTCTCAGTCGGGACGGTCAGAACGTTTCAACAAAAGGAAAGAATGCTAACCACTACACCACGACACCCGGTGTTCGAAAAACATCAACCCGCAAGCGATTCTTTTCATAACGTGACACAGTGCACCATCATTGTACAGACGGCCTCGCTACTGATAAGTGCTTATGCCAGGAAAAGTCTAATAAGAACAATAAATGGCGTTCCGTCAATATTTTACAAATATACATAAGTATAAGGGGGGCGGATAGAAGTGACCAGAAGACGAGGAAGAAGACGTAAGAAGATGCTGGATGACCTTGGGGACAGAAGAGGATATTCTCGAAGGAGAAAGCTCTAGATCGCATTAAGTGGAGGAACTGTTTTTGAAGAGACTGTGGACCTGTCGTCTGACAGATTACTGATGAATGATTGAATAAGTACGTTGGCTTAGTAAGTAGCAATTAAATCAAGAACTAAATTTTTATCTCACGGCTTCCGTTATGCATGGACGTACTGCAGAGCGTATTTTGAACAGTGCACAAAACAGAACATTCTTTTCTATAGGACTGTGAATGATTCTTCTGATATTATAAGAAAGTACAGGTTTGCGAAGCGTCAGTAGTTGTGATATTGCCCTTACTCAAGATTTCCGTGTAGCAGCTAAGTGTGTAAGGACGTACGTATTCTACCTCTACGTAGGTGCTTCTACTGTGCTATTTAAAAGCTACACGGACAAATATTAACTTCAGAAAAGAAAGTTGTTTCCTTTTTTACCTAATAAAGAATAAAGTTGGCACTGAAAGTTAGTACGTAAGAAGGAGCGAGATGGATGGTTAAATCGATGAATGGCCGAACACGAACACGAAGAAGAAATACAAGTATTTGGTGAGGAAACAATCCATTTGAAACAATGAGATAACATGAACGGTTCTTAAGGTATTTAACAATGCTGCTTTAACTACAGAGATTATGTTAGCGTGGAATAGAAGGAAACCTGAAGGTACTTTTCCTGTTTTCCCTTGTAGTGACTGAGTAAAATGCGGAAGAGAATCAATCATGGTAACCGGTAACGCGGCAAACATTTAAACCCATACTGCTTGATGCAAAGCTTTTTTTTCAATTCGCTTTGTGGGGGGTGGAGTCCAACTGGGTCCACTCGGCACGGCGGTCACTGATTGGCCTATTGTAGCCTGCCCCGGGTGATTATGATAATGGAGAAATAAGTGGAATGAAGATTTGCAGGGGAAACCGAAGTACTCGGAGAAAACCCGCCCCAACGCCACTTTGTCCACCACAAATCCCACTTTACCAGACCCGGGATCGAACCCTGGCCTCCGTGTTTGGAAACCAGCAACTAATCGCTTGATCTATGGCGCGGCAAAGTGGTATAGAAGGAAGAAGAAGTAATACTGTATAATATTCCAGCATTTGTCTATATGGACTAAAAAATATGCGAAACTTCTCAGTCAGGATAACCAGCCCCTGCACTGCGATTCGAACCAGGGAACTCAGAGAACGATGTAGGAGTGCTACCCATTCAGCCGCGACCTCCGGTTATTTGAGGTCATGATGTTAGAGAAGGTTAAATTAATGTAAGTGACCCGTATGAAATGGGTTTCAACTTTATGAAATATTTATTTCGTTGTCCGTTAGAAGTGAATGCGAAATTGACTTGTGTCTGCCGATTAGCGAAACTATTGTCGTAGTTAAAATATTAGAGAGACGTTTTCATGGAGACTGGGCGGTATATCTGCGAGATTTCTAGCGGAACATGTGAAAGGCGTATAAAATGTGTGGGAATGACAGTTAGAGGGTTGGGGTACACACTGGGTCACGGTGCTGTTGTCGTACTGGACTGCACAATATGACGTAGCCGTCGGTGTGTTACTGCAGATTAATGAAATTAATTTGAGTTTCTTCGCTTAAAGTTGTCACTAATATATAGCCGCGTTTTCCGTCAGAAATCATGAATGTCGATAAAACAGGGCTCACAAATAAAGAAATGTAATTTATTCTCTTACAGTTTCACGGAAAACGCCCTAACGTTCGGACACTTTAACTGCTGTGAAGACGGGAGTAGGAAGTGGCTCAGAGAGTGACCACCCCACCGCTGCGGCCACAGCTGTGTCTGTAACAAAGTCGTCATGTTACCGCCATTATGCTAGGGGCGGACAGGAACTGCTGGACTTCGACAAAGCTGTCTTTTCTAAAACAATCCGGTTAACATTCGTCTATATTTCCTTATGGCCGCCACTGCTTATATGTCGGGAATCCAGTTAATAGATATCTGACTCCCGCTACCATCACCGAAACAGGCTGTTTCGCTGGAAAAATACTCTTAAAAATCATTCTTTTCAGGAAAAGAATTATACGCTAGTACAGCAGTCTCATTTCGAATCCTACGAAGCTGCACGGGAGTAAGGAAATTCGTAGTTTTTATCTGTCGTCTGAGTGAGGGAATTCTGTCCTAACCAAACCATTAGGGGTTGAATAAATATACGTATATCTGGGCACAACTCTGATTAATGATTATTAACTATCAAAAGATACTTATACCATAACTGACACTCATCTGTCGCTTGCTTGTGGAGCCATGCCAAAAGTGTAAATTCTTCCACCAGTTACACATATTAAAAAAACGAACAACACTTGATAATTCAGTCAGTTTCACTTACCGTGAGAAGCGAGAACCCAGAGGAAGGCTGACGGGAACCTCCCAATGCCCTCCATGACTGATCAATACGTCTCTCCGACAGAATGGCCTGAAAAAAAATCGATCCTCAATTATTATTACAGAACCTGGCGCATAAAGGAACGTCGCATGCGAGCAACATTCCAAATTTAATGTACTGTCAGGGGCAGAGAGCCACGTAAATTTCCCGCATAGCGGAATGGATGAGCCATTGCACTAACATTCACTAATTTTACAGGAAGCATAACACAAAAGTGTTTCAAAAGAGCATCAAGAGGCAATAAAATTCCGGAGCCAACTGACTGCACTTGGGATCACAAAACACCGCACTCGTGTGTGAGAACAGTGAACCAATAATAATAATAACATGATCCGCCTGTTTTCCTTTACTTATGTTTTCATCGATAACAACGTAGAATGAAACTCTATGTTGACAAGAGGCCGTTTCCGAATAACTTTCTCGTTTAAGGAATGTGTTTTCTTACAACTGTTCAAGTATGATTGAATCCGATGCCTGAAGCAATTCCTGAATTCTGAATTAAGAGGCCTGGCTCACGAGTTAGATGTGAAACTCCTGCTGTCCTTGCTAGCCCGCAGTGTATGGTTATCTTAACTCTGCAACGCATCTTCAGAATATGGATGCTCAGCACACGGCCAGTTCGCATAAGTACCACATTGTAATATCCATGGTAGCCGCGTGGGGAGGCGAGCCAAACATGTGCCCCCCCGGCCCCATAGATTTCGGAGAAAATCGTAATCGGAAAACAAAGGGAATATAATCAAATTTTCATAACAAAAACTAAAATAATTTTTAAAAATTATCCTTGTATCCTGAATAATCTAGGGCGATAACTGAAAGTGGCCTTAAACGGATATGAGGTAAGTTTATAAGAAAATGCTGCCGTCTTGACAAGAATCTGGTGACGTCCATAACACTATCACGCAACAGTTTTCAAATGAATAAATCTTATTTCTAGAGCAGGTACTAGAAAAGTGCGCATGACCTCTGGAGCCAGTTTGAATGGTGAGAAGGGAATTTTCAAGTCGACAGCTCAGCAAGCTTCCATCTCTATATAGGTTATACATGTACAGTGGCCAATGTCGAGACGCTTATGGATTACATACCCGAAATTATGTGGCATGAAAAATCGTGATCTATTTACGACCGTCGGAACATTCTCCGCTGAAGAGTCGGGACATAGAGAAAATGACGCAAGAGTGCCATCTACAGTAGCATGCTGCGTAATACAGCTTCAGTATTTAGTCATTCGCTGTACCGTGTATAGTGACAGCACACAGCGCTTGCGGAGCGCTTATGCTTCCATCTTCTTATGAAGGTACACCTTTCCTTACTACTACCCTCACTCAGCAACATCTGGCTCTTAAACAGACAGATACTGAAAACACACGTAGCCCACGACGAAGAATGGTCTTTTACGAAATAAAATTTAGTTCTAAAGGCATGGTACATATTCAGAATTACTGTGCTTCTGGACTTCGTCCATCTTCCGTTGTTCTAAAACACAGACAAGGAAACATTTCGAAAACTGGATCTGTTTTCGTCCCCAGGTGAGGGGGAGACACCTGCTCTTTTGGGTCCCTTAGCAAGAGCTAGCCTCAATCCAGTAGGCAATCGATTCTATTCATACTCTGTGTGTCTCGCCCGTGAGTTGAGCGAGTAGTTTCAAATCTGCCTTATTAGTGTTATTCATTTCTTGGTCTACTCGTTTTTTTCTGTTGCTATAATTTAGATGTTACTCTTATTTCTAACAGTATACTTGTTTATTCTCTAAAGTTCTTCCATTCTTGGCTCTGTAAACTGCATTATTCACCGACCATCTCTCCTATTGGGCACGCTACTGTCTCATGACGACTGAGGGTGCAAGACAGGTTAGGAAGCTGTGGTCAAACGGACGGAAACATTTACAGACCTGGGAGACAAATATTATGTGGCTGTAAAGCGATACATTTTTCAAACCTAAATTGGGCTAGCTGTTTATTTCTTTGGAACGTACTGTATGCATTTCGCAGAAAAACTGAAGTTATATGTACATGTCCGAAAATGTGTATTAGACAATTCTGCAGGTTAAATGCTTCACAGTAACACAGAAGAATCTCTAGGGGTTGGATGCGTCAAATTTGCACAGAAATCAACTTTCGGGACGTGCGAGTCTAGTATTTATGTTGATTACTAAACTTCATGTTTTGCAACAAGCTAGATGTCGAGACCAATTTCATTTCAAGGAAGAAAATACGTACAAATTAGTCAATAATTTAACGGGCTTAGAAAGCGATACGATTACAGTACCTGCAAAAATTTTGCTTTCCCAAAGATTCATTTTTATGGAATACGTAATATCAAAATATGAAGCTCTGTCCTTGGAAATTTTAAGAGCAATGCAGACACAGAAAGTAGGTCTGACTTACTTGCTTTACTGACTAAGGTGCTTCTGCTTACATTTATTTTTCCAGGTCAACAGAAGAATATGAACATGCAAAGGACCATGATGGACTCTCCTCATGTACTTAGACGTTCATAACACTACTAATGCCGCATTCCGTGACGTAAGGAAATTTGTATAACTTCAGCTTTACTAAATACTTAAGAACAAAGCAAAAATTCTCTGCATGACACAGATCTACCAACTAAACAAAGTAACAGAAACGATATAATATGGATCAAGTTCCTTTCCTGATGGGTGGGCGTCTTAACTCTTTCGGTTCTGCTCTTGCAAGAACAATCGGTACTCGTCAAGTAATGCATTAACAGAGAGAGCTGCGATAATTTTTCACAAGATAAGGCCAAACTTATACAGAATTCCCTCTCGCACAAAGAGGAATGTCAACTATCGGACTAATTTACTCCGTCTCACAGCTGATTAAAAATTGTTTAGTTTTTATGAAACCTAAAGGTTAATTTACGTAATCACGAACCCTGCCTATAATTCTGCCCTTGAAGTCAGTCTACAACCTTGCACACTGTGTTTTAAGAACTTTTGAATTAATCTGTGTCACAGACGCACGATATCGCAAGTAATCTAGTTTCTTGTGGTTCAAGACAAAATTTTCTATGAATTTATCGTATACTCCACGCTTGTTACATATTGTGCTCAAACTAACCCATCCACCTTGATTTAATCACAGGAATATTAAACGAAGTTATGAAGGTCTTCGTTGTGTAGTTTTCTCCATCCTTAACCCACTCTCTTTGTTTAAGCGTTAAATATTCTTCCCAGCACTTCGCTCTCGAAGATTTTTGGTGTTGGAATACCTTGCTCCTTTACAGCTAAGGTTTGGTACGAATGCCTGTTTTGCATGGTGTCACAACACATTGCGTGTGTATTTTATGAACCTGCGTGAAGCAGGAAGACTAAGTGGTTTTGCTCGTTCAGTCACTAAAACGCCACAATTAGAGGTGCAACCCCGCAGCAGGGGAGAGCATGAGGGTGGGTTCATAATATTGTCGACATCGGGCTTTTTCAAAGCAAGAAACAAAAATTTCATTACGCCTAACTTATGCTTTCCCATCCAACAGGTGAAGTACACTGCAGAGCAATTCCCACACATTTCACTCACATTTAGGTGAATATAAAGAGTGGACTGAACGACTTTTAGCATTATTTTAGCGTTTCGCAGGAAGACAGTTCCTTCATTGGATTTCGGATATATAATTGAGCACGCCGTAGCGTAGTTGGTTAAATTAGGCTAAAAAAGTTTCCCGCCCAAATAGGTTCCAATGCCTCCGATAGATGGGGAAGTATTAGGTACCACTGCCAGAGGAGGGACGACCTCGCTGACAGAAAGGGACTAACTATTAGATACCACTGCCAAGTAGAGGGTAGAAACCTCGCTGGCAGAAAGGGACTGATAGCGAGCACCAGTATCGGTAGGGGATGGAGACGGTAGAAATTAAAAGGGGGATGTACAATAGACTTATCAGTCGCGGTGCATGGGGAAACCCACCCCCTCAATACTGAATCACTGAGCGTAGTTGGTTGAGGCACTATGCTACAAACTGGAAGATCGCGGGTTCAAGTCCCGTTGAGGTCACTGGATTTTTTTTAAATTGACCTAATCCTTCCAGCCACAGTAAGGCGCTGGGGTTGACTCAGCCTCTAACAGAAATGAGTACCAGGAATTGATTAATTTCCTGGGGAGTAAAGCGCGGCCGGCGCGTAAGGCTGACAACCTCACCGCCATCTTTGAACCGATTGTCTAGATAGTGTGGGACCCTCAACGTCTCACAACCCTCTGGACCTTCACGGTCTGGTACAGGGATAGCTTTACTTACTTTACTTTTACAGTAGTCTATTTCACCTGCAGGAATTAAAAATAGCCAAACAGGTTTTGGTGACATATAAGACAACATTTTTTTAAATAAATTCTGATGTGCTGATTCCAGATTTGAAGAAATTTCTCTGTAGAAACGGAGGTTTACGGAGCTGCGGCCGGGATACAGAAACGTGTATGCCACTCAAATTTACCAGAAGTTCCAGACAAACATGTTGTCCCCATTTTCGGTACTTCATGCTGGTTTCACGTTTTGTTTAACCTTCAAACCGTCAAGAGGCAGCGGCATTTTCCTCCCAGAAGAAAGAACTCTTCACAGATCTTTGTGACCCGTCAAAATTTGGTGTGTTGACTACTGAGATAGTACATCTTGTTTTCTTAACTTGTCTTACTGTTCTTATAAATTTTGTCAACCCTAATGTGGAGTAAAAATTCACTTTTTAGTAAATGTTTATTCTGATGTGAATGTCATTATTTCAAATTGCACAGTAACTGACATGTACGTTCACATGTGTTACATACAAGAATACAGGTGATAACAACCAAGCAGCATGTGTTACAATTCTCTACTCTCACTTGTGTGTACAACATACCCAGTTCAGTCAAAATATCTCGTGAAGAAATGTCACCAGTCGTTGTGTTGTGAACTTAAATGGTTTTGAAGAAGTTGGTGCGCAACGTCAATGAATACCTTCCCATCTTGATACTTTGTATCAACTTGAGAGAAGATACTTTTCTGTTCACCTTCTCTGTGTCCACATCGACCCTGCGACCTCCAAACATAATTTCACTTCTAACTTCTTATTCCAAGTAAAAGCGCCAAGGACCTAACAGTGATCTGCACGTAAAGGTCAGTCGCATGTGTTGTGCCCAGGATTTTGAAACTTGATTTTGATGTATTAAATTATAATATTAAGGTTTGGCAGATATGAATTTATGGGTGAGTTAGAATGATGAAACGAACTACGGAAATCGAGCTGGCTCATGTATCCTGTTATTCATGATTATTCATTTCCGTTAGTCAGCCACTTCCCATCATGTGGGACATAGCATGAGGCAGTCAGGAAAGACCAAATATAGGCAAGTTTTAAGAACCATAGGGAATGTAGCCAATGGGAATCGCCGATTCCCAATGCGTCCATGAGGACGGAAGCACGCCCACGGATCCAGATGGTATAAGACCCTGGGACCAGGGGCGGAGACCGGTTTTTTTAGAACGCTTAGACTGGACGATTGTTGCCAGACGCCAGAGTACGCGTTTCGAGCCCGTGGGGCCCGACGTCGCGAAGTCACGAGGGGCATCTCTGACCCAGGAACAGAGAGAGAGATGGGAGCATAGTATCGCCCAAGGAAGGGGCACGTGAGTACTTGCCAATGGTTGGTCACCTGAAAGAACTGACAGGCCACCCGGTAGAGGTGACAGGTCACGCTTGAAGTTACTATTTTGTAATAAGTTAGGCTAAGTTAGGGAATATCAGTTGGAAGGAGAGAGAGAATTAAGGAGAAGGCCAGCAGGGACAGGGTAAGCTACATGTTGTAGGTGAATTGAGACAAGTAGGACGGAGGCTATCACCACTCCGGAGCGCTCGATGTATTTCAGAATATAGGACTTTCATTTGAACTATGTAATCACTAGACTAAGGTCGCTTTAGATATTGTTACCTTTGTTTGTGCACAGGAAGACGAGGAAGGGGATAGGACACGCTACAAGAATTGGAGCCACAAGGCATCCATTTTCATTTGCTTTTGTTGTAATCAACACATTTATAATACATACTCATTTTTGCTTTAGTGATGTAATGTTGTGAAACTGCATGTATGTGACCCCTGCACTACCTTTTCCCTTGTGAGTCCCGGGGTTGGAGAGAGCTACCTACCGGTGCCCCGAGGGGGAGAATCGGCCACGACCCCCTGCGGCACAACACATGGTCCCTGTGTGAAGGCACACAAGTGCCGAAACATGGCAAAAGTGTTGCGCTAACAAGGAACACAATAGATATTACTTATAACCATAAGTCACGCCAAATATAATTAGAATTATCAAGCCAAGAAATATGTGATGAGCTGGGAATATAGCATACTTTAGAAAGATGAACGCATACAGGGTTTTGGTTGGAAATCCAGGACGGGATAGAACATCAGGACTACCTAGAAACAGATTGAAAGTTAATATTAAAATGGAAATTAGATAAATATGATAGGAGGATATGGGCTGGATTTATCTGGGTCAAGATAAAGACAAGTGGCGGGCTTTTGTCAATACAGTAATGAACTTTTTCTTTTCTTTTTTCATTGGCACTACAGCCCCAGTGAGCCTAGGCCTACCTCCATGAACTTCACCGTTCACTTCGGTTTTCCTAGATCTTACACATTCGGTAGGACTCCTTGGGCGGGTGATCAGC
Organism: Cryptotermes secundus; assembly: GCF_002891405.2. Lineage (NCBI taxonomy): Eukaryota > Metazoa > Arthropoda > Insecta > Blattodea > Kalotermitidae > Cryptotermes > Cryptotermes secundus. The sequence goes on along the minus strand of NW_019727393.1, from coordinate 990,911 downwards.
TCGTCGCAAGGCCTCTACCTGTACACAAACACAGAAAAAACGCACACACACAAACTAAACATCCATGCCCTAAGTGGGATTCGAACCCATGATCCTGGTTTCCAAGCGAGCGAAGACAGTGCATGCCTTAGACCGCTCGGCTACTGTAACCGGCAATGAACTTTTTGGTTCATTGATATCCTGGGTTGTCCTCGTGTAGCTGGGCTCCTGCTGACTTCTCAAGACGCATTGGGATCCATGGAGTTACCTAGTCAATTCCTTCTAAAGAGAAAAGTTGTTGCAAACAGAAAATTGTACGGTAGCATTTGACTGTCACTTCTTTCTTTCTCCCTCTTTGTCTCCTTGTACAAACACTGGTAGCTTGTCATGATCCAGTTCTCAAGAAAGGGATTAAAAAGGAAACGATTCTGACAGATCATTTTCCGTTTCCCTTCGTATCCATTATAATTTTCTTCCTTATTCGATCTCCCCAGGGTGACACGTTTTATAATGGATTCTTACCGATGTTTCAGCTGCGACAATTCTCCTTCCCGCGTCTATGGAAATGTCTCGGCACTTCAAAACGGAGGTTACTCTCTATATCTCTCGAAATTCTGTTGTAGTGATTCAGTGAGCGAAGCGTCACCTTACCTTGAACAGCTGTCCTCTCTCTCTCTTTCTCTTCGCATCATTATCTCGTAATATCTCTGGCTCGACTTCCATCGATTCAAGCTTCTCACTATGGTCTCTATAACGAGGCCCACGGGAAACGACGGCGCGCCGACGCGCCGCACCGCTACTAACACAGGATGGATGCGCGGCGTCTCGGAAAGAATGGCTGGATTGACTACAAAGAGGGGATGGATACAAAACCACATATACACGACAGGCTTTTATCTTTATGTGTTTAGGTATCCCTCTTTCCTTTCTTTGTCTCTCCTTATTCCAAAAATGTGTACTTAAAAAATTGATGAATTGCCGGAAACCTACAGCTAAAACTTTTTATAGAAAAGATAAGGGTGTTTGGCCCTACCCCTTGCAACTTGCGACTGGATGTCATTTCTTTTCTTCATTCATGTTCCTCGAGAAGCAGCAGAATTTCTGTAAATAATCAAAATGTAGTTTCCACAGGGACAGAGTATATATTTTCTTTCTTTTCTTGGCATCTGCCAGTCGAAAAGAAATATAAAAGTCTTTAAGTTGCAACTTTTTTATTAACCCTGAGAGTAAAACCAATCGCTTTAATGCTGCATCTTAGAATATCATTGTCATGTCTTGACAATCGATTTTCACGGCGTGTATCATTCTCGTTTCTGCAGATGAGATTAGAAAGCAGCTGCCATTTCTGCTCTAAATATCTTTGTATTCGTATTGTAAGCAAAAATATGGTCTGCTGTGATATCTTAACTATATTGAAGTATCCTTATCTATCAACAGAAATTGTAAAATTGTATAGATTTACGATACCATAAAAGGTACTCCTCTTGTAAATTAAACTAAACACAAAATCAACTAAAATTATAATTTCGTTGACTTTAGTGTAAAGTAAGACTGAGTAACTTCTTAATAGGTCTACTGGAGTGTGAGTCCCATAGTCCAATAATGGGGATCATACAGAGCTATTTCCACCAAATTCTCGATCACATTTCGGTCTTACATCGTGCCACTTTGAAAAAAGGATGCCCAACCAAAATTCTGCATGTATATATTTTGTGTTCTACCCAAATCGCACATCACTATAAACAAACTAGATACTGCATCCAACCGATCTTGATCCTATAGTTTTCTCCATGCCGTAACCATGGCGCCTTCAATTGTTGTTTGTGGGAGGACTACGGACATTGTTTCGATAGTAAGCAGAGTAAGGATGGGCCCTGGTGCATTAACAACTAGGCCTATTAATATTGCCACGTCTTAAGTAACTAAAGACGGGGTTTGGATTGATAATCGGATTTACACTAGTCTCCTGAGCTTGTTACAACTTCCACTAGTAGTTGCCTGGTTACAGTCGTCTAACAAAAGCAATCCATCCCTCTCTTACGGTTCAAGAAATGCAACTCCATAACCGCCGTCTCAAGACCATCAAGAGACAGTCAGAATTATTTTACGACTGGCGGTTTACCGCCAATTAGTTCGTCTTGGCGCCAAGTCTCTTCATGCTCTGTCCCGTTGGTCCTTGATAAACAGTCTCGGCACGGACCGCATATAAATCACCTCTTCTAATTACTCTTCTGATCTTGCGTGTGGGTCTTTTGCTACGCTCAAGTGGCACTTCCTGCGTCACTGTCGAGGAAAGAGCGTGTTTCCAGAGTCGTACTCTAGCAACGACTGTATTGGCATAGCCGTTCTCTAGCAACGGCTATCTCTGCTAGCTTCATAATTCTGGCTATCAGCGGACATGCAACAATGCATTAGATACAGCTCGTACTATTACTATTTTTCTCATCCAATTTCATCAGCATGATGCTGTCAGCTGTATAAAAGTTTAACTATACGTATACCCTTGGTGGTCATGCCCAAGGCGGCTTCAGTCACATGACAGGAGCGCTTTGTTATAAGGTGTGATTTTTGTACACCCATGCATTTTTGTTGGAAACCCAAATGCAGACTTTACACGAAACTGCCAATGTCTTATTGAATAGTACTATTTTGTCGCAGGCTGTACCTGGATACGCTCCCTGATGCATACCAGTCCATGCAGTGCTACAATAGTGACTACATAGTTATGAAGTCAGCAGAGGGACTAGTCTACGGGCTAAATGACCGACGAGTGAAGTTCCATTCCCGATAAGAGCAATAGACTTTTCTGTTCTCTATAGAACCATAATGGCTCTAGAGCCCATGCTGCCTCCTACCTTACGTGTCCCGGAACCCTTTTCTTGAAGTAAAGCGAACAGGGCGTGAAGCTAAGTACTACACTCATCTAGTGTCGATATTAATAATGCAGAAGTCGAACCTCTGTTCTCCTGTAAGTCTTCGGGAAGTGCTGCTTACTTAAGCACAGTGAGAACTTATTATCAAAAGTATGGACATGCAGGATTTGAGGGTCTCGCAGCGGTGTCTGTGAAGAGTATCTTCTGAGATATGACGCCGTGCAGTCCGTTGAAAGTTAACCGACGTTTCGGACGAAAATAATGCCTCCATCTTCAGGGTCGAAGATTAAGCCGAGCAAGATACCAGCGTGAAGGCAAGAGAGAACATATTTATTTCGATTTTGAGAACTACCCATACATAACGATGGAATAATAACTTATACTTTTCATGTAACAGAATTTTTTGCTGGGTTAAATAAATCAAGAATCTTACAAAATTTTGGGCAGGAAATCTCAGAGGAACAAAGGATTTCAAATTGAATTCAGAAACGAAGTTGGCGAGGATGTGAAGCAGGTTTAGTAGGCAAGTTTTGGGAACACAGCAATGAGATCTGAGCCTCCTAAGGACAGGAAATTTATAGATCGCCTAGATAAGTGACGAGTGGATACTCTGCGCCATGATAACTTGCTTGGATCGCTGATGAATTAGTTACTTGGTTAAACGAAGCAGAAACATTTCAGTGGAGCGTTCCTCATTATGCACGGGACATTAGAAACAATAATTACTTCAGGGAAATATTTTCTATAAAAATGATTTTGAATTAAAGTAATAAGAGAAAATACAGAAAAATAATTAGAATTTAAATGATCAAAGAAGAACGAGAACACTGAAATTATATTAAAACTGAAAAATGATAGGGTGGCAGGAAGGAAAGAGATGTTAAACGGAAGAATTAAAACTAAGTGTGTTCTTTTGGAACAGAGTCGTAAATGAGATGTTAATAAATACACAAGTGAAAGGAACATTCGCTGTATAGTGAAGAGAGATTATAACAAATTAAGAAATCTACACCTTCTCTGTAAACTGAAAAAGTGAACAAAGAGTGACAAAAGAGGAGCTTAAAACATGAATACTGAAAGAATATTGGAAAGAGAGGAGTGTTAAATATTGCAGTAGACTACATAAAAATATAAAGTAAACATTTTATTGGAAAAGAATTCCACGAAAGTACAAGTTAACTTCGCCAAAAATAAATAATATCACAAGATATTAATTCATATTTTTTTGTATTCGCTTAGTGGGGGGTGGAGTGCAACTGGGTCAACTCGGCACGGCGGCCACTGATTGGCCTATTGTAGCCTGCCCCGGGTGATTATGATGATGGAGAATTTTGTGGAATGAAGAGTGGCAGGGGAAACCGAAGTATATGGAGAAAACCCGCCCCCGCGCCACTTCGTCCAGCACAAATCCCACTTCACCGGACCCGGGATCGAAACCGGGCCGCCGCCGTGGGAAGCCAGCGACTAACCGCTTGAGCTATGGCGCGGCCTTTCTTCATGTTTACATTTACGTGTTGCCAGTTGGGGTTGGAAATGGACCATTGTTTTCATAAAGACAGGAGACGACACTGTAGAGATTGGACATATTTACGTATAACATAAGGCCACTCAGAGCTTCCAAAACAAAAGGTGAAATATTGACGGCATGTTTCAAATATAGAGACCGTATTTGATGCGGTTTATTACCAGGTTTCGAAGGATTACTGTGTAGATTAGATTATTCATAAAATAATATCATATTTCCCTTTGTTTTACCTTTGCGTTATTTTGATCACTTTATTGATTAAGCTGTAAAGCGCCAAAAGGCACGATGAATGTGAAAGATGAATCTGAGTGGATATGAGAGGAACCGGCTGTGATCCAGTTTTTCAAAATATAATCCAAGATATTTTCGTCAGCAATCGGATAACACCACTGAAATTTGCAGTCATGATAGCCCGTATTTGGAGTGAAATCCTATACTGTAATTTCCAGAGCATGAAGCAGGATATGACAGTCACGGTATTTGTGAATGCGGTCACACAATATTTCTTATTCATGAATATGTTCAATGTACATTGTTTTGTTCATGAACGCTGCCTCTGCAAATCATTCTTGCCCGAATACTGTCACTGCAGATTACCTTGATATTGAATGGTGCTTTACAGTTTACAGTAAACACTCGTTAATCCGGATTAAATTTGTGGAGAGATCATCCGTATTAAGCGATAATCCGGATTAAATAAGCAACAGATAACCTTGAAAGTCAAATAAAATTTAGAAAGCAAATAAATGGAAAATTTAATAATACAGGTACCACGGATGAAAATAAATACAAATTTATCATTGCACAGCTTTTATTTAAAAACTATAAAAAGACAAGACGACGAAATCCAGGGCCTCCTTCATCCAGCTCAAGCCAATCTTGAGTATTTTCTTGCGTGGTTCCAGTCTCTCCAGCTGCCCTCAACACAGTCTGGAAGTCCACTTGCTCTAATCCCTCTTACTTCTAAATCCCATATGTATTTAAAAGTATGCACTCTACTGTGAACAGCGTTTTCCATTTTTCATATTTCGATCCGGAATAAGTGTAACCAGATCAGAGAGGGTTTACTATATGTTATTCATAAATACTATCACTGTGAACTATTCGGTCCATCATTGCTGTGTTTAATATTGTTTCGTTAGCGAATACCGGGACTGAAAACGCTTTCGTTAATTCTAATGGGTTCTGGTGGTGTTGGGTGTGTTACGTTTGGGTATTTTTTATTGCTAGTGGGGTAGGACTAAGTCCATTGTAAGGCCGAACCATAGCTCAAGCGGTTGGTCGCTGGCTTCCCACCTCGGCGGCCCGGGTTCGATCCCGGGTCTGGTCAAGTGGGATTTGTGGTGGACAAAGTGGCGCTGGGGCAGGTTTTCTCCGAGTACTTCGGTTTCCCCCTGCCAATCTCCATTCCACCAAATGCTCCACAATAATCCTCACATATCTGGGATTGGTACAATAGGCCAGAAGTGGCCGCAGCAGAAGGGACTTAGTCCCACCGCACTAGCAATATAAAAAAAATAATTTGATTGTCTCGAAACAGTAGTCAGATGTCCCCTTCCTGTGGTTATGCGAAATATTACAGCCGGTTATTGTGTTAATGTGCCCGAACATAAAAAGATCCGCGCCTGAACTCGATCCTGGGCCAGCTGAATTCAGTCCGCGCTTATTCTCAGTTCCTCAAGGTCCGATTCAACAATATCCTCCCAGTGACTTTGAATGTAACACCGTGCAGTCTAGTAGAAAGTTATCAACGTTTCGGTTGACTCGGTCTTGAGGGAGGCGACAGATTCATCAAATATATTTAGACCTCTACCAGATTAAACGGCGTCATATCCAAGGAGAAGTAATCTTCATATTTACCGCTATAAGAACCTCAAATCCTACGCCTAAAGCTTTCAGAAAAATTTTTATTTTAAGGTTCTCGTATTTAGCTGTCTATGCTACATGCACTTCTCATCTCACCCTCCATCTGTTAAACCATGAAAATTATGGTGCTAGTTGAGTGACGATAAGCATAGCATTAAAGTTACAAAAGAAATATACACGCTTAGTACATAGTTCTGGCATAAGTGATATGGTAACGGGTTTTTGTTTGATTCATTCGCGCAAGAGCTCACGTCCGAATGTGATTGACGACTTTTCTCGCTACCACAGAACGCTCACTGCCTCTTCAACTGTTTTCATGATCTACGACGCAATTATCAGCAGAAATCTGCTTGTCGGACCGGATTGCTTCTATCACCTTAACTTTCTATTAGAAATCTATTTCCTTCTCGAGCACGGAGGATCATCTCTACCATTCGTAAGACTGTGGTTTGTTGGTGGGGGGGGGGTGCATGCTGAGATGTGGGGATGTGCACAGGAAAACCCAGCGCCTAGGTTTGCTTACTTGTGGCTTGGAGAGAGACAAACAGACTCCAGCCCTAAAGGGATTTACGACAGATTTCCTTGTAGAAGGGGATGAGATTTTATTTGTTGGTCGATATCAAACGCACACACATGCACAATGTCAGAATGGGAGCACAAGGGGAGAAAGGGAAACACAGTTTGTGCTCTGAAAAGTATGTCATATACCTCAAAGTGGTGGAATTGGGAAGGGACTGTGAGGCGTTCTATATCCGTTCGCTTCGAACATACAGAAAACTTCGCTCACGTGAACATCCACAAAAAAAAAATCACTTCTATTCCAAGAACGAGAGGAACTCTACTTTTTTACAGTTAAAAGACACTAAGCCTAAGTTCCTCCAAACCCCACTTGTTTTCCTCACGTAAAGAGACACTACCACAAAGACTGTTCAACCTTGATACGTTTACGAGAGAGCGATGACTCAGAGAATGGACTGCATTTCGGATTTACTGCTTCCGGCCCCCCTGAGTTCTTCAGGAAAATTTTGTGTCAGAGACAGTGTCCTGCTTGTGGGTTCAGCGGTTTCATTGCTACTTTAACTCCTCGTTCAACGACAAGGTAATATGGCCGAGTGTTGGAAATTGGGAAGGGAACTTCACAACTTGATTTTCCTTAACTGCAGCGATAGCTGCCGGTATTAGCTAATATGCAGCTTGCCACGTGTATTCACGGGGTTTCATTCTCAGAATTATAATAATTTATTTTCCAAAATAATAATTGACTGACTTATTTTTTAAATGGAGGTACGGTTTGATTTGCTGGAGGTAAGAACCGGTCACTTAAGCTGCGAGTATGTGCATTTTTCCTTTGCATCTTCACGAACGATACTATTTCCGTCCACAATGCAACCCATTTATTTCTTCCTTCTATTTCCAATTTCACAAAATGTTTCGGCCGTACGTGGCCATCATCAGGTGTTCCTTTGTCAAAAACTTTTCATTGTGTGGTATATCCCACTTTTTCTATCACATATGAATGCGATATGTCCTAATTTATAATAATGGACTCTGTTAAATCAATAAAATGTAGTTTGTTAGTTAAAATTTCTCAGTATTTTGCGTGCGGCTGTCGTTCCCTGCAATGAAGTCCATTATTTTAAATTAGGACATTCCGCACTCCTACGTGACAGAAGAAGAGGGATATCCACACAATTAAAGAGTTCTTGACAAAAGAACACCTGATGATGACCTTGTACGGCCGAAATATATTGCGAAAGTGAAAAGGAGAAGGAAGATATTAATGGGTTCCATTGTGGGCGGAAATATTTTAGTTTGTGAAAAATATATTGATGTAGAAAAATGCTTAAATATAATATTATTTCCCTTCCATATTTGATAAAGTGTACTATTTATTTGGGCTTTGTCGTTCAATTTATATATATGAAAACCTTAGTATTCTGGAAGGTCGCGCCATAGCTCAAGCGGTTAGTCGCTGGCTTCCCACCGCGGCGGCCCGGGTTCGATCCCAGGTCTTGTCAAGTAGGATTTGTGGTGGATAAAGTGGCGCTGGGGCGGGTTTTCTCCGAGAACTTCGGTTTCCCTTGCCAATCTTCATTCCATCAATTGCTCCACAATCATTATCATCTATCATCTGGGGCTGGTACAGCCAGTAGTAGCTGCACACCAAGTGGACTCAGAATCACCCCACTAAGAATATTAAGCAAATAGTACTATCGCTTGTTTCTGCCAAAGAAACTCAAGAAAGAGAAGAGGACGTAAACATATAAGACATTCAAAATCTTCTACGATTTCAAATTTGTAAAATCATTATTCATTAATACAGACATGACTCTACCAATAATGTAGGCCTGTCTATTTTTTCGTCATAGTCATAGATGCAAGACGTGTACTGTAACAATTAGGTTTCCTGGAATTAGGTAATCTCATTTCCTCCAGACGAGATGTGATGTTTATATTTTTACGATTCGATATCTCGAATTAGGTAGTGACATTTCCAGCATTACAGATGTAACGAATCCCTACGACGTCTGTATTATTGATCATGTAGTAACATTTTCTCCTCATTTACTGCCGTGACTGGGTTTCTTGGATTAGGTACACATGTACGTATGCTCAGAACGTGACCACCACTACTTCCCCACATACTAATTTACGGAAGCAGAGCCACCATGAAACCGAGGCTGGACTTAATTAACAAGATTGAATACGTATTGATCCTGCCCTTTGCAGCCAAATAAGTTGGAGTCAGGTCTATTTCTACAGGAAAGCAGTAGCATATACATAGACGCAGTGGTGGACAGGCGGGAGATTGTTATAAATCCAGTTTGCAGAAAGACAGAAGAGCTCGGAGAGGAAGAGGTAGGATCTGGTGAAGCTGACAGAGCTGCTGATGACTGATGACTGAACATAGTTATTTATCATCAGACTATGGACTGCGCAGTATTCTGATATGACATTTGACGCTGAATTGATTTCACGAAGATATCGTTGCCATGTTAGAGTATACCGCCACCCATCACAGGTCAAATTACCGATGACAGAGGAAATGGGACAAAAGTGAATCAAGCCTATTAAGTTCAAATGCAATGTGGAATCATATATACGTAACTGAATTATCAACAATGAATACAACCGTCACCATTATTATTATCATCGCGTGGTATGTATGAAAATAGGTTTTGTAATTATATTAGCGGATTGTTGCGTATTAATAACGCATACGTACTGCTTTAATGTTACAAACTAACTTAATTTCAAGTTGTATGCGTATTTCTGGACATCAGTCAATAAAACGACGTTACAAAGCTCTTTCATATCAGTACTTAAGCAGCGATATTATACATGGAAAGAATCTGCGCTATTATACATGAGTGAACGCGTTTCATAGCACAAGCTCAAACAGCCAGCCCCAGAATGCAATGTAAACGCATAATTATTGCACTAAAAGACATATTTTACTCAATATCGTTTTCAAACAACAAAAAGTTAACAAAAGAAATTATATTATTATTTGAGACATAAAACTCTCGCTGTGAAGCTTGCGTTTTCTTGGATATGGAGCAGTACAGCTCGCAAAACATTTCAAGGAAGCTGCTACAGCCATCTTCAGGTTGCTAGTCTACCGAACTACACGGTGTCACATATCACAGACACATAATCTTAATGCTATTATTATTATTATTCTCTTCACAGACAGGGCGACATTATGCCTATACAGGTGCAACAGTGAAGCTTCGAGCACTCTTCCGTGTCTCGCAGATTTCGAAATACTTCTCTATATGTTTCAGAGGTCAGCTTCTTGCGAATATTAAACATTCAACATTTATGTATGATTTCAGGTTTTCACGGCGGTGACTATGAAGAATGCCGTCTTCTTGGATGTGGAGCCTTGTAGAACTTGTGTAAACCGACGTTATGGAACAGGTGGAAAGAAATAAATACTTTTGTTCTTTCCCATTTCTCTGCTACCCATGGGGTGTGGATTTACACAAATTATGAAACTTCTCATTACGCAGTTTCCCCCACCCATCATTCTTTTACTTTCGTCCTCATAGGTGCAATTACTTTCCTCGGCAGCATGTTTTTAAACGCACTAAGTCTGTGGTCTTTCCTTAATGTGAGAGACCAAGTTTCACGCCCATAAAATAATCCGCCCAGTTACAGTTTATATACATATTTAAGTGTCTGCGTTCTCAGAGAGCTAACGAGAAGACAAATAATTGGACATTCGGCAGGCATGTCCAACGCGTCGATCGCGGAACGATTTTTAGTCGATCTCATAGGCTTATAAGGAAATTAAACGTGAAAAGCATGTAAATTCACTTATAGTATAATATGATTATATTCAGATTTTGAAGGTAAAATACGTATTAAAGTGGTCTGTACTTTCAATATATGTTGCTTTTACAACAAACATCATGTGTCGTGTTATTTTTACCAATATTTTTGCTTAAGGCGAGGTACGACAATAGGAGGGGGTGGTAGATCACTGGCAGTTTTGACATTAAAACGTCGATCACAACCTGTTTGAAGCTGGACATGCCTGTTCTAAGGGAATATTCATTCCCTGCAATTCTTTAAAAAATGCAATATTGATTTGTTATTGTCATGCAGCCAAAAAAAAATTGCGTCATGTTCGTTAGCCATCTTTGTATTGCGAGATTGTTTTTCATTTTGGTGACGAATACTGGACATACATACATAGGGGGTTTTCTGATTTCATTTCTTCACAAATCTACTAGATAATAATAGAGCTTCTGGAACTTTCCCTGCTGTATTTGTTTTCTGCCCAATAAACAATGAACAGTATAAAACAGTATAGAAAAAAAACGATCACAGAGGCCTCGCCGTCTAAGGCATGAAGTCCTTGCACGCTCGAAATCTTGGATCGAATCCCACTCGAAGCATGGATGTTTGTCTACATTTCCTTTGTGTCTGTGTTGTGCTGTGTGTAGGTAGCAGCCTTGGGACGCACTGATCACTGGTCCAAGGAGTCCTACTGTCTGTGTAGATTAAGAAACTGAAGTGAAACGAAGCGTTCCACGGATGCCCTATGCTCCAAGTGGCAGCAACAGGAATATGAATGAGGGAATGAATTGATCAGAAACTAAGATGCCAAATTCAGAACAAATGCCTCTTGCATTTCCTGCACTGTCGCAATGGCGTATTCAGAATTCTCTTTAAAAAAAATCGATAAAATACCTCCATTTTTTTTCAGATCATTCTGTATTATAAATGCATCTAACCAAAATCTATCTGCATGGACAAGTCACATTCAAACCGATTACTTTCATGGGCATGCGCAACTCAATGACAATACTGGAAAATATATTGTTCGTAACTGAAGCACAGGGTCTTTGGAAATCCACGAATGGCTGATGTACTCTCCAATCTTGCTTCCATGTTTTCTGCTATTTCTGATCAATACAAAATATCTGATTAGAAGTTCGTCAACCCCGTCAAAATCCACACTGATAATGCGCCAATAATTTCCTCTACACAGAAAGTTAATGTTGAGAGAACTGCGTTAGATAAACATTCGCATGCCGCTGATAAAGTGATATTCCACTAAGCCATTACTGTATTTTTTCCTATTCGATACCAGGAAATACAGAAAACAAAACAGAAAGTTTGAGAATCTACAAAAGGAGACGCACTTTAAACAATTTAAGCTTATAATTCACATAAACCTTCAAGAAAATGGAACCCTTAAACCTTAAGTACTCTTGAGGATATCCGACAACGAACGGTTTGCTTCTTTCCAATCTTTCATCTCTTCATTATCTTTGCCATTTATCTTCATTAATCACTCCTTCAAGGAGCACAGCAGCTTCTGGGAGCAACTGCAGGCTACAATAACTTATCTCGTACCAAATTCATAACCCGCAATAGAGGTAAAGTGAAATTAAAACGTAAGGAGGTCTTTCGCATTGAAGGAAAAGAATAAATTAAAATGTGTGGAAATAGCTAGCAACAAAGGAAAGGGGGAAGTATCTAACAACAAAGGCGCAGAGAACTTAATGTATGTGTGAATATCCATCAAAAGAACGGGAGGAAAATAATGAAAGCACTCACAAGTATCTAGTAACAATAGGAACAAAGGAAACGAGACTGTATTTTAGGAAGAAAGGGAAAACAAAAAATTAAAATATATTGTCGCCTGTGTGAGTGACCATAGACAGGTTTCGGATTGGTAATTGGATTTGTTGGACCCTTTTACAACTGGTGACTACACTTTATAAATCACTGTCACGAATAGACTAGTGTCCACAGTCACGTCTACAATAGCTGCTGTTTAGTAGCGGTTTCCAACGGCGGACGTTCCCCTGTTTCTGGGTTCCGGAATCGTCCTTGTGCTTCTAACACCAAAAGCTCCCAAAGTATGAACAGCAGCAGTCCTCTATCTAACTCACTCACCAACACACTTCACTCCACTGTACTGAACTGAACACAACTGCACTCACTAACTTTCACTAATTCCCCTGGGTATAACTTTTGGACGCGGACCGTGTGGAAAACACCTCTCCACATTCTTGTAGTTCTATCGTTGCCGTGAGAAAATATTTGTTTACGAAGCCGTTATTCAGCAACGGTTGCTTATTCCGCCGTTCAATGTAGATTTGGCAACCGGTCTATATATTGTATTAATCATTTAAGGAGCAATGCGATATGTTGCAAGGTGTATGTCCCCCCCNATATATATATATATATATATATATATATACATACATACATTGTGCGTATTTACGCCATGCAGGAATCGTTGAGTCACAGAAATTTGTAAACACGGCAATTACGCAACAATAAGGAAAGCGATGTTTTCTCCGAGCCGAACCCAGCCGCACCGCGCTGGTTGCTACACAGCGTTGCCAGGTAACTGAACTTAAACACCTCGCGACCGAATACACTCAAGGCAACAACGGAAGTGCGGCGTTTTCTATGCGGTCGGCGCCATGACCGCTGCTATGCGATCGTTCGGTACACACGTTCCAAAAATATTTATGTTTTCTGCGTGGTCAGTGCGGAAGCTATATAATGACAGTTAGAGATAGAATAGATTTCAGGTGGAGGCGGTTCGAATACCTCCACCGTGACCCTGCGAGTCATAGGAGGCGACGAAAAGGGAAGTCTCAATTCTGAGACAGTAAAATATGGTCGCGAGTCCCAAGGGACTCGGACCCGAGAAAGACTGCGCTGGCAAGGACCAGCAGCATATACAAAAGACAGACCCGTCCTCTCGTCAGAGAAGGCGCCCCACATAAACAAGACCGTAACTGTCAAACGGTCTTACTGACTGACTGACCGTCAGTCGCAATGTTACTTTGACTTTGACGTGAATAGATTTCAGTATTTGGCAGTAATCGGGAATACTTGAAAGTGTTTAAGTGACAGCCACGGGAAGTTCGTCGTGTGAAGAATTGGCTTGTGTTGAAAGATTTTACTTATGTGTAATACTTGCAGTGATTTGAATAGTTTCTGTGTGGAGAACCGTTGCTAGGATACGACTAATGGAAGACAGAGAATCCTAGTGCGTCTGCAACGGTGAACTAGAAATTGTGTAATTCAGCGACAGCGTCGTATTGCATGCATTTATATGTGATTAAGAGAGTGTATAACCAAGCTGCTTATAAATACAATCATCCGAAATAGAACCCGTCATTTCGCCACGCGTACCACCTTACACGTGACAGTCTCTCATAAGTCTTCATTGCGTAATACTTAATTAGTTAAGCAAAGGGACAACTTTACTATTTTACCATAGCACAGTAAAACAACAAATATTAACTAAAGAATTCTTAATAAAACAGGCTGAATATTGATTGCTGAGACACTGAACCAACAGTGAAGGTAAAATTTCTCAAACAGTGGAATACAACAAAGTTAATTACATAAACTCGTCACTCCTATTTCACATAAGAGTGCCATAACTTTAGGTGCGTCGTCATTGCGTCTAAGATAAGTCAGATTTTGTAGGAAGAGCTAATGTAATTTTCTGTGTTCTTGGACATACAAGCCGCAACGAAACATATCAGTCCAGATAACTGACCTTATAACTACTAGTCGAAACCTGATAAGCCACCGATGCCAAAGAAGAATTAGAGAATATGTTAATGGCACAATTTTAAATGCTACTAATGTACAGAAATTGGCAGGAGAATGAATGCGCTATCACAGTTATATGGCAGAGTTCAATACAAGCATAAATCATATGAAAGGGAAGAGATGTAAATGCAGCAACAGATGGCAGCAGCTACTGTGCAGTACACAAGTCACCAGTTACGTCAATTCACTGATTTACGTGTTCAAAAGCACCGAAAATCCCTTTACCTGCACACAATATCTACCATACTCTTCCCACAGACTAGATTATAGGTTCTACTGAATGTTACTGTCCGTGCTGCATGTACACATCTTTGAAACAAAATGTTTAATTCACATTTGGTTTTGCAGGGGAATTAGTAAACCGCTGATACAGCTGTATCACGTAATTCTGGGATGGTTGCATTTTTATACTCCAAAGTAAGGTTATGAAAGCATAAAAGAACAAGTGCGAATCTCAGATTTTCAAGATAAAATCCAGAAAGAACCTTAATTTCAATCTGCATGTACGGTTTTAAGTGTCGAATTTAGAAAATTTTCAGACTTCCCTTTTTGCTTGCGAGTAGCTCGCAAAATATCTCAGCCATCTGAAACGTAATGTTACAGTCTTTTTTTGTCAGAAATGCTTGTTTACTTGTCCGTTACCTAGCAATGGATGTCCTATTGTTAAGAACGCATGCTTCGGGAATACGTTTACCGAGCCGTTGTTTAGCAACGGGCGTATGCGTCACAACACAAAAGTGTGCCGACTGCAATGATAAAACATGACCTTACCGGGTATTTGATCATGGAGTGAGGCAATAAATATACCAGTTCCTTCACCGTGCGATGATAACGGTAATAATATTTAGCGACACTAAACAGGATTGTGACAGAACACAGTGCGACTTAATTCATTCGCATGAGGAAAACATTCGTCGTTGCGTATTAGCATTACCGACAAATGAATGCGATTAAAAGTCACATTTTGACGTATTTTGCGGAATTTATCACAACCGGACGAGATGTTTTTGGAACTGGGAGTAGCGGAAACTCATTTCTCTTCGCTGTGTTAGGAATCACCGATATGTCCATTCCTGTCAAAACCGAATATAGTAAATATGCCCACACTTCACAATCTCTGCAGAATAGGTTGGTCTAGAGATAATGCTGTAGACTTACATTCATGAAGTACACGGTTCGAATTCCGACCGAAACACAGGATATCCTGATTGTTGTATTTCATGGTTTTCCTCATTACCTCGAGGCAGATGTCGGGATAGTACCTCTACTAGCCCTAGACCGTTTCCTTCTAAATACTTCCCATTTCACCATTATTGTTGCATTATCCTTGCATCCGAAGCCGTGTAGTGTAGATACTGTAAGTGTTGTAAGGTATTTTACGTATAATTCACAAGTTCCGTTACTGAGCAAATAGGCCTTAATCGACATTAATGACTCTCTCATGAACAATTTACTTTTATTGTTCTCACAGCGTTCACTGTGAAGACTACTGAATTCTGGGATGTGATACCATAGAGGCTGGTAGATTAACGCCGTTTCGGAGAATCATGTTTGCCTCCATCTTCAGATCTGATTAGTCGTTTGAGGTTCTCAGGCCTGTTACTGAGAATGTTTGAGATCTGATAGCATATATTATTACAAATTGTTACGGACGTTTCGGAGGAAATTTCTGCCCTCATTTTCAGTGTCAATATATGAATTTTACCTCCATATTCAAAGGCCATTAGTTGAAAATACACACTTATACCTCTGAAATCAACATTAAATGGATGAAAATATTTCGTTTTGGCTCTTGTCAACAAACGTACATCCAGGCTAGCGGGTTTTCTCATGTCCTGCAGACACTGACCGGCTCTTTGAATCAATATAGCGTGTGTGTAGCACTGCAAGGTAAAGGGCTATACAAAAGGAACCGATTTCTGCTTGACAGGACATCCATGCAAAATGCATCATCTGCAACAGGTAATTACTATCCATAATGTAATCAGACAAACATTGTGCTGTTGCCAGCATGGAGAATCAACAGTATTCCTCTAAACGAACGTGTGCTGTTGATTTAGCAATTCTATCCCGTTTCTTTTGTATTAAATTGATAAGGCTATGTGAACCCGCCGACTGCACGACAAACAGCAGTTTAATAATTCATGAGAGATTTAAATCGGGCCCGCTGTGCCGAGACAAAACACGAATTACAGATACAACGCAACCAGAAGTCGAAACAGAATAATGGTCGCCTCTCTTGACATATGATCCCCGTTACCTTATTCACGGTTTCCGACACCCTCTCGTATACGTTTCTTTTCTCTTCCAGTTGTGTATTTGACGATGCTGTAACTCAGACTATTCGGCCTTCAATTGTTGGACGATCGCGAATAATGAATTCAAAAGATGTAGAAGGAAGCACTAATGACTTCATTTTGGAATGCAACTCCGGGAATTGCCTGGGAGGACTTAAGATGTCTACGAAAGCCTCGGTGAGGATAATCAATTTCCCGACTGAGATACGAACAGGGCGCATCCCACCTAAAACTAAAAACCTGCTCAGTTCTACCAGCTGTGTACCATACTAATGCCGGTTCCAACTCCCTGGCTGTGCTGTAGATCAGTCTGTCTACGTGGGAGAACCATCTGAACTCTTCATAGCCAGCCCCTATTAGGTATGCTCATCTCCTAGACATGGCTTTTGCAGGTCTGACGCTGAGCGTACACTTCTTCGCTCTGTTTCATATTTCTGCTTGACTCTCCATTCTATGCTGCTTAACTGACTTCTTCTTTAGAACCACTTCGCACGGACCCCACGGAAAACACCGTGTTCTATTGTCCCGTATTGTTTAAGCGTAATTACTGCACCACTGCCTAGCGACGGTCGCAGCGCGGACCACCTCTCTATTGTTAAGGCATTTTTAACGCGGGTACATGTTTACTTAGTCGTTGCCTAGCAATGGATATACACGTCACAATATTTATGATCTATTCAAATGCTGTATTAGTAGCTGAGAATATAGCATCGAATGATTGGATGACTATGAAATCCTGAATTGGAAAGAATTTGATAGGAAACAGTCGTAGCCTAATTTAAGGTCCAATCTCAGAATTTGCCCGAAGGGACGGAGGAAATCCACGAAAAATATGAGTCAGGATAATCGGTGTCCCAGGTGGGACATGAAGATGGGCAAAATCAAACTGCTACAAATTTTTATGGGGGCATGCGCCAACGTAGTTGGTTGGGGCACTATGTTACAAGCCGGAAGGTTCGCCTATTGACACCTCTAACACAGACCGACTATTAATGCGACTTACTGCAGTGACAAGATCAGACCACCTGACGGCGCGCGTTTATGAGCGCTGATTATTTATTCAGCTATCGGCAGTTACAGCACCAATCTATAAGAAATGTTGAGTCCGCTCCACGCTGCTGTCAGCTTTCCTCTATCACTGAACGCCCGTTATATATTTATGGGTGCATCTGAAATATAACGGGGGGAGAAATTGTTTCGGACAGACGTTGTACGGAGAAATTGAACCCGTATTTTATATTCATTATGATTTTCTGCATGCCAGCTTGACGCACGCAAAGGTTTTCCAGGTTTATAAATTGACTGCTGGTTTGCTCATCCTCCTTTTATTTTAAAAGAAGGGTTCATCCTAGTCCTAATTACTCATTTTATCTAAAATAACGCGCCTGCAGGATCACTGGATGTTCTTTCCTTTGTTTCGTCAGGTCAGTTTCGTTTCTTTATAAATAATTTAAAGTGCTGGTAATTTAACATGTCATTTACACCTATAATTCCTTCTGCGGGACTCGCCTCTTGCGTATAAATTGTATAATTTTATGTCCTTACTTCTTTTTCTGTCTGTATGAAGTGCACAAAGAACTGTTAAGCACATTTCATAGAACTTGGAGTTGTGGATCTTCTCTCTATATAGCAATCTGACCTTAATTTGGACATTATTGGCCACATAGAAGCACAGTAGAATAAACTGCAAGAGAGACCGAAAACTTAGACAACACAGGCGTATGTAGAAGAGCATTATTAAAGCATATGTTAAAGAAATTGTATTTGATGATGTGAAATGGGCTAATCTGGCTCAATAGAGGCTCCAACGGCTGAACCTTGTGAACACGATAATGAACCTTCTGTTTCCATAAAGGAACGCAATTCCTTCGCTCTCAGAGCGACTTTAGTTTCTCATGCAATACTCTGCTCCATGTAGTGTGTCAGTCAGCTGTGTTGAGGTACATTCAAGCTTATGAGACTCCTGACATGAGAGAAGGGGGAGGGGGGTAATCACGGAGATGAAATGTTACATCCTTAGCGAGATAAAAACCCACAACCGTACAGTCCATTCAGTTCATGTTGTAGTGCAGCATTTTGCTGCACGCCACTTATCGCTTGGTATTCACCGTCTCACATGCAAGCTTGTGCTAAATTCTTAAAATTTACTTTGAATTTTAAATTATTTTTCACATCACTGGTGCACTACATGTTTTGTCCGATAGGGTCATCATCAAGTGTCGAAACATGCAGCGCCCCAGTCATGTGAAAAATACTTAATTTAAAATTCAATGTGAATTTTAAGATTTTAACATAAGTTTGTGCGTGATAGTGTAGTTAGTTGAGGCACTAAGCTAAAAGCCGGGCGGTCGCGGTTCGATTCCCGATTAGGCCACTGTATTTTTAATCGATCTGATTCTTCCAGCCGCACTATGACCTTGCGGTCGACTCAGCCTCTAACAGAAATGAGAACCAGGAATCTTCCTGGGGTAAAGGGCGGCTGACAACTTCACCGCCATCTGTGAGCCGATTGTCTAGAAAATGTGGGAGCTTCGACGACTCACAACCTATGGGCCTCCACGGCCTGTTACAGACATTGCCTTATCTTACCTTAAATATTTCTTTGTTTCCTTCTGTTTTACAAATAATCTTTGTCTCGAATATTTGAGAAGGTTTTAGATGGGTGTGTTGGTAACGGATTTGACGGGTATTCCAGAGGTACCTGGTTGTAATCTCGACTTGGCTAAACAGCTTTCTTTGTTTCATCAGTCTCAGGCCGCGCCATAGCTCAAGCGGTTAGCCGCTAGCTTCCCACAGCAGTGGCCCGGGTTCGATCCCGGGTCTGGTCAAGTGGGATTTGTGGTGGACAAAGTGACGCTGGGGTGGGTTTTCTCCGAGTACTTTGGTTTCCCCTGCCAATCTTCATTCCACCAAATTCTCCATCATCATAATCGCCCGGGGCAGGCTACAATAGGCCAATCAGTGGCCGCCGCGCGAGTGGACTTAGTTGGACTCCACCCCTCACTAAGCGAATTAAAAAAAAAATAATTATTTTTTTCGTCAGTCTCCCCAGAAGAATTGTTGAGTAGAAAGACACAACAACCATCTTCCAGAAATTTACCTTCTGATCATTCATAACTATTTTCATATCTCGTACGAAAATTTGTAGAATTAACAGAGATTTATTACCTCTTCTTTCAAATATTGGGAATCTGTCAGCCGGTTCTCCGAATATTTTCTTTAAATTCTATCCTACTTTCTACTGTCGACATATGCGTCTTGAAACATCCTAACTAATCTTTTAATTTCTGTGTGAACTGCGTGGGCCTTACACGTTCCTCTTCTTCTTGCAACCCTCCGCTGTATCGTTTCAGCGCTACATACACATTTGTTGGATTGTCTTCAGATGTTCTGATAATATATTACGTCCAATTCCACTTATAAGCGTATTCTTCTTCGTCTGGTCCATTCGTCTGTTAGTTTACTGTTACGTATCTCTCTGTAGTAGAAAGACGATAGAAATCTGTTGGTAGTAAATATTACGTGCGGAACGTGCAAAATTAACTCCCATTTACTTCATTTGAATCCTCGTGTGCAAGAGTCTTGTGACCTGTACCTGACTAGGGTTCTAATTGCAGTCTCTCTTTCTACAGCACCAAAGAAGAGAAAAACAGACCGATCCGATGGTAAAGAGAATACACTGGGGAATCTGACTGGTAATTACGAAGAAGTGTGAAAAATACAATACTTTTGGAGTTACCACGTTTTTACTTCTCCCGAGGGTACTGGTTTGCACGTATTCTTACCGATTTTACAAATACAAGCCATGAATCAGATCTGACTTCATAAAACGCTTCAAATAAGATTCAGTTCAATGCAGCGCGGCTCACTGTGTGTCATGTTCTAGCAACCGCATTAAGTGTAAGTAATTTGGCTGGGGGAACAGAGGGCTTCATTCGGACAGCAGCGCATGATGCATCAGAAGGAATGACAAAAGAGAGCTGAAGGAAGAGAGGACGCAATATGTGAACCAGTGAAAGAGAAGTAGACAGGAACAAACAAGGAAGGAAGAGGGAAAGAAAGAAAGAAAAAGGAAAGAACTTCGATACTGAAGCCAGAGGTAGCGTGTTTCTCCGAAACGCTGGGATCACACTTCCAACCTGAATATGGAAACAGAGTGTTCTCCGCAGTGCTGATATCACTCCTCTACTCTGAAAATGGGAGTAGCATTTCCAGCGAAGTTCCAATATATAAATTCGACAATAAAGCTTGAGGCAGCGCGTTCCTCAGGAACCCTGGTGTCCACATTTCTGCCCTGAATATGGAGGCAGCATGTTCCTCCAAAATGTCCGAATTCCAGTTTGGCCCCTGACAATAAAGGCATATTTCTCCAAAATAATGGTATTCACGTAAGAGGCTACACGGTATCAGTCCCACAATCTGACAAACTGTCGTCGTGAATCCCAGTATACGTCGTACAAATCAGGTTATCCGGCACTGTTAATGTTATCAACTTAACCACAATGTGGCACCATTGCCGTTAGGACTACACCCACTGATAGGAATCTGCTGAGTCATTTCAATACTTTAGCTTGCATCATTCATAAGCAATATCTTGTGGAGTAACGCTGTGTGCTGTGTTCTCCGTGGTTTACGTTTTATCAGAAAATGTGTAATGTAAAAGTTTAATGCATCAAGTTCTGCTTTAAATTAGGCAAATCTTCCTCAGCGACCTAGGAAGCGTTCAAACTTACTCTCTGATAGCAAAAACCAAAAGTCAAGCAGTTTTGCTGTTCACCAATTTCAAACAGAAATGACATCAACCAAAGTAGCGAACATCCTATCTACGAGGAAAGCGACCGAAAGTGCGGCTCGGATCAAGGAACTTGTTCAAGAAAAAGACACGCCACTAACTTCGAATTGGCTAAGGAGGAGAATATCTCTTTTGAAACATTCCAAAGCGTTTTCATGCGTTGATTGCAGCGACATCTGTTCCTCGTCCGGTGACTGAAGAGCAGAATTGTGTAAATGTGTCAAGGCTTTCAGAAGAAACTTCAGAGACATTCACAGTTCCCCATGTGGCTTTTAAGGAAACCGTCCATGGCACCGAAGGGAAGGCGATATGATGACAAACAGTATAACTGTGCGCTTCGTCGTAATGAATCAATGCCCATATAATTCAAGCATAAATGTTATTCGTACGTATACTGGCTTTGATCTATTACTTGCTAATAATCTGTACTGATTCATGTACCATTCACGCCAGTGCTAGAGGATAAACAGTTTTCGTCGTCCCTGTCATTATCGTGAACCGACCATCAGCTTTGGGTCGAAAAGCAAGTCTCAGTTTTGAGATAATGAGAATATAAATACATAACTTATAGCCGCTCCCTTGCTTACTTGTCGTTATATTCATTTTTTTATATTTACGTTGAACATAAAATGGGAGCACGCAGTAGCGTAGTTGGTTGAGGCACTATGCTACAAGCCGGAAGGTCGCGGGTTCAAGTCCCGATGAGGTTATTAGATTTTTTTAATTTACCTAATCCTTCCAGCCGAACTATAGCCCTGAGGTCGATTCAGCCTCTAACAGAAATGAGTACCAGGAATATTCTTGAGATATTCTTGGGGGTAAAGGGGGCCGGAGCGTAACGCTGACAACCTTACCGCCATCTATGAGCCGATTGTCTATAAAATGTTGGAACCTCAACATCTCAAACCCTACTGGCATCCACGGCCTGTTACAGGGATACCTTTACTTTTTACTTACTTTTTTTACGTTGCACACAAAAACCAATGGTTTGTAGATTTGGTACAAAATTATCCATAATAAGATAAATGAATCTCAAAATTCTCGTTATTGTATGTTTCAAATAAAAGCAGGCTATTTCCCTAAGCAATAAAATAGCGATACTGAAATAGAGAGCTTTGTATAAACATCAT
Source organism: Cryptotermes secundus (assembly GCF_002891405.2). Lineage (NCBI taxonomy): Eukaryota > Metazoa > Arthropoda > Insecta > Blattodea > Kalotermitidae > Cryptotermes > Cryptotermes secundus. Next base: position 968,346 of record NW_019727393.1, on the reverse strand, counting down.
AAGGTGACATATATTCCCCTGAACTTTGTAATTCAGTGACGCGATCTTTTATGTATCACGAAAAATATTAAGTTTGAAGGTGAAGAAGCCTGAAAGTGTTGTCTTTGCTAAAATAATGTAACAATGATACAGTTTACAGCTGTGCAAACGGTAATAAAATTAAGTTATGCATCAACTGAATATGATGATTCGCTTTATTTCATATTCCATAATCTATTAATCTCATCAGCGTGATCTGCATTACAATTCCCAATAACCTACTTGCCATCAAGCATGGAGAATGAGCCACTGCACCCAGAACACCTAATTTTGCTTTTACATTTTTATTTTAAAGAACTAATACACAGAAGCAAAGTAATTGCAGGTGAAAGGAGAAAATCTTAATAAATACCTGTTCGAAATTTTTGTGTAAGCCGTAAATTTAACAGAGGCTATTACGACGACGAACATTTGTGTGCTCGGGAGACCGACTTAACGTTAAGGCCACAAGACTGAGTACTTAAGACAGTAGGACCTAGATCTCTTTTCTACTCAGCCCGCCATACACACTTTGTCAGCAGACACATCTGAAACCAGGAGGAAAACAATTTGTGCCGATCTCTGTTCTAACACACCTGTTACCCCGAGCGAGAAGGGGTTAGGGACAAGGGGAGAGAATAGAACCCTAAGAAATTATTGCTACATCATCCCCTTTCCATGAACCATTACGTAGAATCAGTGTAATGTATCTACCCTGTTTCATCCCCTCCCTTCAAGATCAGACTTTCTTCCTGATCCCTGTGGGAATTGACTCATCCATCCCTTAATTGCTCGCAGATAATAAAGAAGGCTGTACCGAACCAGCGTTAGGGTGTACTTAAAATAATGATCAAGTGATTATTTATTCTACTTAGAGATGAGTTTTGAAAACAGAGGTTCTAAAATAGTGGAACTGTGTACTTCAATAAAACATATGTGAGACTGGGAACGCTATGTTGAATTTCACGACCGCCTCTCGCAGATGTAAATCTCTTCACGCAATGCTAATTACACTACAGAATCACACTTCATAGAAACACAATAAACTTTGATAAACATTTCTTTCTCTTCTCTTTTTTCTTCTTATAAGATCTAAAAGTTTGTAACGATGGTATATTGTTACAAGTATTATGTTTTCCCTCTTGTTGGTGTCTCCACCTTATCGTGGTGAGGGGGTTTGAGTATGCCAAGGACCCTGAGAGCTATACCAGCGGTAGCGTAGCTACTGGCAGGGCCTCCCTTGCTGGACAGGTCAAAGGGTAGGCATCACACGAAGAGAGACACCAAAAACCAAAAACTGATGCCGGAAGCAGCGTCATCAGTAGCGACTTGAAGCACAGAGCAAATGATGCTCGAGATGGTTCAAGTTCGTATAGCAACAGGAGTGACCAGAGTGGTTTGAACGGCTTGGAAGGCAAATGGAAAAACTACCACATTATCACTTTTCCTGGATAGTCTCTTTCCAAAAACAGATACACCATGTATGGGAGATGATTCCTCTGGAAACAAAACAAACCGGAGGGGCGGATAGAAGTGACCAGAAAACGAGGAAGAAGACGTAAGAAGATGCTGGATGACTTTGGGGATAGAAAAAGATATTTTTATTTGAGGGAGAAAGCTCTAGATAGCATTAAGTGGAGGAACTGTTTTGGTAGAGACTGTGACCTGTCTTCTGATAGATTACTGATGATTGAATGAATTATGTTTTTGGACACTGTCTATCGTCTTGCCTATTTTTTTAAAAAACCGTCCTGTTTCTTTTTCAAAACACAACGTTTCGGAGACTGGATTCTGTCCCCATTCTCAGGCAAAATCTACTCAGTTGGGTCCAATAGATAGAGCTAGCCGGAGACAGGGAGGCAAAACGCCACGCTTTCTTTTTGTCACTTCACTTCACTTCACCTCACCTCACTTCATTTTACTGATTTTTGTATGATTTCTCCCACACCTTCACTTCGCCTTATTTGTCACTTCCCTAACCATTTTCCTAAAATTAGTTGATTTACAGGAGAGAGTCTCTAAAGCATCTGCAGGCTGTTGGTTAGTTGGAAAGGATATGAATCACAATTGAAAAATAATTCACTGGAAATTAAAACTTTAATATAAAATTAAGTTAAATGTCAGACATAATGCAGGGAGACATAGAAATTGCGCCGTAAAAGACTGGTAACTTTAGTAAACATCAGCGACCATATATGATTTTCTTATAAAATTTTGTTCCAGTGACTCGTATCATTTTCAGAATAAGCGATTTTTTGTACCAGCCGCAGTAACGGTTAGTAACATTTTAAAAACTGAATTTATTCGTGGGTTTCGTTTTGTTTCGTTTAGTTCCCGGACCCTACTAATCACTAACAGTGCTTATCTAAGCTACTGTGAGCTTTCTTGGAGGTAGAACCCCACTCTGTACCTATTCTATGAAAGAGTTTCGCTCCTTAAAGTTGAACATATAATTGCTGGATCTGATGTTTACGGCTGTGACCATGAAGGGAGTAGTGTCTAAGGATGTGATGTAGTCTGGCATAAATTTATTGAACTTTCTAAGGAACATCGTTAAAATTTTAACTGACGACATGGTATCAGATCGAAACATAGAATATTCTTTAACACACTGTCACAATTTATGTGTGACTATAGACGGGATTTGGATTGGTGAATTGGATTTATTGACCATTTGTACATACCACTCGGAACTAAAAGTAATTACAGCGCTATCGCTGATCTCCACGCCCTATAAATCACTACAGGTTGACCCTTTTCCCGGCTTGCTGTGTCTCCAACAGGGGTTCCCTAGCAACGGTTTGTCGGTGGAGATTCTTCAGCTTTCAGCGCTCAGATCGTTGTTGTCTGCCGAACATCCAGCAAATGAACTCTTTTCTTCACAGCCGGACTTCCAAACCTCAAATGAATCGCCATCTCTTCTCACCCTCCCTTGCAGAGCTCAACTCAACTGCTAACCCTTAACTGACAACTGAACTCACTCAGCCGGCCTGGTGTCCTCGCTACATAGCCTCGGGGCGGACCCAACAGAACAGTCCGCCTCCACCAGTTCGTATATTCTTGTTAAGTGCCGTTGCATAGCGTCGGACGTAGACGATACAATACTTCTTCTTCCATCACATTCTTCCATCTTAATTCTGTACAGAACAATCTGTTGACGTTGCAGCACACCTGCATGGATAACGCTTCAACATTCAAAGAAAGAACTATACATAAAATTAGGTTTAAAAAAGTGCAGAAATTGACTTGCGTATTAATGGTTTGCCCTTCCGTCTGCTCTTAGAACTCTCGAGCAGTGACTGAACGCGTTGACGAGCCTTCAAATTGCAGAAAAGCAAGGGATTTACTGTTAAGCTGGACTGCGATCTGTACAGCGAACAGAGTTTCCTTGTTTCCCGTTTTATTTCTCTTGAACCTTCGCCAGAAATCTAGGATATTTAATTTTCTAACTGGACTGTACATATGTATTTGACAATATCGAAAGCACGGTTAAGATAGTAACTGCGATACACCAGGAAAGCAGCCGCACGCAAACGCGCGCGCACACTGTTACAAACGTATGAGTGGAATAAACATGAAAAAACAACGGAGTTCTGAACCACTGCTGATAAGAGCCCAAAACAAAAATTTTACTTACTTGTTAATTATTCAGGAGAGACACAGACAATAGAGAAAAAGCACACTGATACATGCACACACAAAGCACACAGACATGAATAATTTAATGAAACTGCAGTTCATAGAAAGCAAATGAAATGTCATACGAGAACAACGAAATATAATAGAAACTTTGTGGGCGCCTAAACAATCGAAAAGGTTGGTTTAGTAGTAACGGTCTAGACTTCCGTTCGGGGAGTGATCGGTTCGAATCTCAGCCGGAACGTCGGCTAACCTGACTGAGGATTTGTGTGGTTTTTGGCTGTTCGTCCAGGCAGATTCCAGGACGTTACATCGATTAGTTTACCACCAATTCCTTTCAAATCCCTTGCAGTTCACCATTCATCTCTCACCATATTATCGCACCTAGTAGAGCCTCGGCGTTAGAAGCTTCTTTAATACCGACCAAAGCATATGCAACGTGCACTGATTTTGATATGTTGCCCCTTAGTCACAAAATTTTGTAGTTTCTTCGGAAAATCGCTGCTAACGTTAAATTCTACTGTTGGATATCATCCATCAATATACAATATCAGCCTCTAACAGAAGTGAGTACCAGGAATATTCTTGGGGTTAAAGGGCGGCCGGCAAGCAGGGCTGAGAACCTGACCGCCATCTGTGAGCCGATTGTCTAGAAAATGTTGGAACCTCAACATCTCACAACCCTATGGGCCTCCACGGCCTGTTACAGGGATACCTTTACTTTCATTTTACTGTCTCAATCTGATCCTCCACGTGGCCACTTCCAAGCAAAATTCCGCTTGAATTTCCCCTGCCACATCCGCAGTTCTGGCCCAACCTATTAACATTTCGTGACAACCATAAACCAGAAGGCTTGTCGTTACAAAAAATATTAAATAAGCAGTTTCGGGTGACCGTGGAGGCCAGGTTTTCCATGTTGGCAGTATACGTAGTAAAATAAAGATTCCACGGTGGTTTCAGCAGTTTACTTGAAGTAGTTCTTGGTGCTTGTTATTAACGGAATAAATTTGAAGGAATTTATGACTGCAAAATTCTATGCCTATAACAGGTTTAAGCTTCGTTATAATAGATTTTCATCTCAGGCAAATGAATATTGAATTCAATGATGTATGCAGAATCATAAAATTTATATTTGGTCTATATTTTTACTATAAATTGAAATATCTTTCTCCGTTACTGATTTTAAAAATAAAAGTCAAACGGATACTTAGAAATAATGCTTAAACTCTCCTTAGGATATACGTCTGCATAAAATTTCAAACTCTTCGGTACAAATACTGGGCGACATGCCGAGCTCCAAGTTATGTAGCATGAAGTGTATCATCCAGTACAAATTAAGAACTTTTCCCTTTACACGACCGCATTTCCCGTTTAATCTGAATCTCATTTATGATCTGCTTATACTATCCTTTCGTGATTCAAAAGCAAGACAGAAATTAGAAGTAATTTACTAATGAAATTTTTTTAAATTTGAAAGCAAAATGCCTCCTAATAGGATTGATCTTCAACCCTCCTTTATGTAGTAATAAAGGAAGAACGAAGCTGAGAAGCTAGAACAAAGGCTGGGAACTTTTCTTACTAGGTACATCGAACTATATCCCTTGCATATGGTTTTCCCTTTCTTTAAACTGTCAGAAAAGAAACACCATATTTTTCAATCAAACAAACAAAAAAACTTTCTGAAAAGGTTATACGCTTTCGAATATAATGCCATTTGAAAGGGACAGATTCGGATTAGTGGCACCAACACAACAAATATGATCCTTAACAAACGATTAAAACGACACTTAACGACAATGAGTTAACATCAAATTTTCATTTGAGATGAATCGCATGATTTATGGCCTAAAGGCGATGAGCAAGGAAATAGCCACAGCCAATACTAGGATCCATATTTTGTCCAAATATGTTCCAGACACGTTGTTAGTAATGGGATAACCTGCTCTTTATGAATGAGGTTTCGACAGACCAAGCTTGAGTGACTGAATTCCAGACCAACCAATTGTTGTTACGTATTCCAATATGCTGATGACCCAAAGAAGACGGATTAGCTACACACATCCTATATGACTGTGAGGCCATAGCTTACTTAAGATTTCGTCATCTGGGTCAGTTCTTCATGGACCCAAGTGACTTTTATGACGCCCCCATAATTAAATTCCTACATTTCATTTGAAGTGTAGGATTAATAAAGGGTTAATCCAAACGGTAAGCAAAATAGATCATTGAAATTCGGAGTGCAAGGGCCGGATTTTATGTCCCACCCCTTTACACATACACACACACATACTTGCCATTCTGCTGCCTCGTCAAATGTTATGATTACAGACACACAGAAAGCAATGAACAAATGCAGACTTTTTATTATTTATTAACAAAAAATGTGCCTTCTTCACATATGCGGCCACCAAATATTTCTCGATCCTAAGTCCAGCAGGGTTACTTTTTGTTCATATATCTGGTACAGCAAACTCTTCGCTCATAAGCACAATCAAAACTGAAGGGTCAAGTGCAAAAACGGGGATTCTCCACCTCTGGCCTTTATTGAATTTTACATCAATTTATATGCCCCGCTCGGACTTTCAGATCAACTGTTACAGTGCAAACGGGACCAACGGGGCCGAGTCATGGTGTGGCTTTAAACGTGATTTTGTTTTTTCCAAAAGTTTTTAAATTGTAACAGCACAATCTTTTCTCTAATTCTCCAAAATTTCTTCCTTACATTTGCCGCTATGATGATTTTCTTGTTCACAGGCATTTATATTCCACAAACTCTGCAAAGGCAAATGCTAATTCATATCTGCAGCCTCACGAAACTTCTGGCTTGCGGTTAGTGGCCAACCTGTCGGCAGGGGCAAGAGATTGTTCTGTACTCCACAGACTCCAGAGCGCTTCTGAAGCCCACCCAGCCTCCTAGCCAAGGGCACTGGGGGCTCTTTCCCAGGGCGTAAAGTGGCCGGGGCGTGAAACTGACCGCTTACTTCCATCTATTAACAATATCAAGAATTGTCGAGCTATACCTCCATTCCTCCATACGTCTTCAAGGAGTTGTGATTAATTAATTAGGCACAGGAATAAATTTACCTTTACGAGTGTTCTAAATGCCTATAACTCTGAAGCAATATTGAAACAACAGAAAGTTTGTAATATAATCAGCACGTTGTGGAAGCTTTGTTACTTGGCCTACAAGTTCCAGTTATTCATCGTGAAGCTCGGCTAGCTGAACGTCGCTTTGATTTGTTATTCTCCTGTTTGCCATTTCGCGGCCCTGTTTACATTACTGTTATGTGCTGAGTTCGGAGTTACATGCATAAACGCGAGCCGTGCTACATAGAGTGTCCCGCAACATTAAATGAGAATGTACGACAGAGGAACTCCGCGACGGCGCTCGGCTACCTACACAAATGCATGCAACAGCAAACTAACCAGAGATCCATAAATGTTTTCTCTGCGTATGCATAGCCGTGAGGCGGGACAGACAAGCAAAGAGTAGAACAGGATGGACGAGCAAGGTTCGGTTTCCTACAGGGGCTGTGTTTGCGCCCAGGTAGAGTGGGAGACATCCAAGATTCCGAGGGTAAAACGGCAGGAGCATGAAAAAATTAATCTAGTAATTATGTTAAGAATACATTGAGCTTCAATTTCACGGCATGTTAAATAAAATCTTTATCTTTTATTTATGTATCTCATTTTCTATACGTAATGAAATCTCCCCAAAAATATACATACAGAAACACTACGTGAATTTCTTGTAAGAAAATTCTATCGTACATTTATGTGTAGCCCCAAGCAACTACGAAATTCGTAGTTTATGTAGGTAACCTACGTTTGTCCATTCATTCATCATTGGTACTACATCCCTTTGTTGGCCCCTGGCTTCTTCTTCAGTTTCGTAATCCTTTTCACACATACAGTAGAACTCCTTGGACCAATGATCAGCCCGTCGCAAGGCCGCTAGCTACACACAGAACACAAACAGAATAAACGCACACACAGATAATCAAGCCTCGAGTGGGATTCGAACCCACGATCCAAGCTTTCAAGCGAGCGAAAAGAGTTCATGCCTTAGACCGCGCGGCCACTGTGACCTGTAACCTAGTATTATTACGAGAGTGAAACAGAGAAGGCATAGATTGACATGGCCGATTACTAGGACGAGGGAGTCAAAGGATTCAGAGAACTTTGGCTGAGAAAACTTGTAAAAACGGTTTCTTGTAAGACCGACCTATCAGATTAGAAGACAATATTAAAACGAATCTTAAGTTAGTTTGTGAGGATAGAAGTGTGTGAAAATTTCCTTGGATCGTGTCAAATCGCCGGTTTTGGCACCTAGCAGCTGTTGAACGTTCGCTTTCAACTGCCTCCGCATTAGTAAGGAAATATATTGAATGTTGGTAGGCGCCTGGTTTTGGATAGGGAAATGTACTCGTGTAAACAGAATTTACAACATTAATATTGTATAAAGAACTCTAAATTTATCCTGATAACTATCATTCTTCAAATCTTCAATCTGGCAGGCCGAAGTCTCTAAATACACGGCCAGCATGTATCATTACAAAAAAACAAAACATTTTTAGAGAATTATAATATAGAATACTGTGCTTCCATTTATATCGCGATTTTCCATCCCTATGTAAATTTCTATTCATTCATTCATCTGTAATCTGTCAGACGACAGGTCCACAGTCTCGTCCAAAACAGTTCCTCCACTTGATGCGATCTAGAGCTTTCTCTTTCAAATGACAGTATCCTCTTCTGTCCCCAAGGTCATCCAGCATCTTCTTACGTCTTCTTCCTCGTCTTCTGGTCACTTCTCTCCGCCCCTCTATCTTTCCTTCAATAACTTCTTTTAGAAGGCAGTAACGAGGTAAATATAAACAATTTTGTTATGAAATATCATTGGCGACTCTCTTCTGGAAAATTCGCTCTTCTGTTGCCCTCCAAGTACAGAATGGGAAACTGTAATCGTTTTATTCTGATAGTGTAGACTTGCTCTCCACACCCTTAACTAAAAGCCCATGCCATTATGAATTTGTTAATCTGACGCTGGAGAAATGAGCTTCATAATATGTACTAGAATAGACGCGAATTTCCAGAAACACGTCTTAATAAAGACAATATTAGAACAATTTCGAGTAATTCGAATGTTCGATAAACTCAGACAATTCCTAAAACAGAAAGAATTAGAATGAAAAATATTTTTGATATTTCAAAAGACTGCCGAGAACATGACCAAGAAGTTATTTTCTGTTATCATTATAGAGAAATATGGCCCGATTTAAACTGAAGAGAGAGGGGGATATTGTTGGTTCCTTCAACACAGAAAGATGTTCCCAATCTTCCACATTTGATGAAATGGTGGTTGGGCGACATACAATGAAAGAAAGGTTCATAGAAAGAATGCGGAAGAGAAAAGGGGGACGAACAAAGAACCGTCCGTCTACAAATTTCTTGGCCTTTTGTTAACGACTTTCAGGATTACAGAATCACTAAATTGTTAACATGTGAACATTCCCAAAGCTATGTTCAAAATAAAACCCTGAAGGAAAACGTCCACTGAGCAGGCCAATATATATAAAAAGGAATATTTATGGTATCTCCGAAACGGATCTTACACTTACATGACAAGAAGAGGAACATGTTTGCCAGATTTTATCTTCTTTCGGTGCTGACTATGAAGATTACCGGTTTATGAGCTGCGACCCTGGTCATTCACTAACTTTTCGGAAAAATGTGCTGCCCCGAATTTCGGAATAGAAAAAAACTGAGTAGTCGGAACTATTCTAAGACACTGAAGAAAGTTGTCTTCTGGGTTTAGGCACCGTGTATTCTTCGTTTTGGCCGACGTTTCGGAGGAACGTAGCGCCTCCATCTTCAGAGCAGTTGAAT